>NW_028187177.1:3336939-3344905 GCF_003343005.1 Rhea americana | reverse complement strand
CCTGGCCAGGGGGCACAGGGGACCCCAAACACCCCCGGGGGGAGCTCAGCCAGGGGGTCAATTCACCAGGACCCAAACCTGGCCAGGGGGCACAGAGCCCCCCTCCCACACACACCCCGAGGGAGCTCAGCCAGGGGGTCCCTTCCCCGGGCCGGGGGCACAGGGTCTCCGCACCGTCGGCGAAGCCCAAGCGGGGGGTCCCAGCACCAGGCCGCCGTGCCCCCCCTCCCGCACCCCGGGCCGGCTCAGGCCGCACCTCCTTCTGCTTGGGGTCCTGCGGGTAGACGTCGGGCGGGCCGAGACGCGGGCGCTTGAGCGGGCGGTGCTCGTAGCTGAGGACGCCGAAAGCCGCCATCCCGGACGAGCCGCCGGCGGGCAGAGGCGGCCGGGCCACAACAAGGACCGCCGCGGCCGCCCGCGCCTGCGCCCTGCGCCGCCGGGGCCGCCCGAGCGCMGCCGGAAACGCCCGAGCGCCGCGCCGCTGTCACGGAGGCTGCCGAGCACAGCCGGAAACTGCCGAACCTGGGCCGAGAGGAGACGAAGATTCCCGAGCGCCGCCGGCAGGGCCCGAGCCTGGCTGGGCGGAGGCGGAAAGTGTCGAAGATGGACGGGGCGGCCCGAGGCGCGCGCGGCGGGGATCGGCGCCCCCTGGCGGAGCCAGTGCGCCTGCGCCGTGCCGGAGGGGGTCACGTGACCGCCTCAGTACCTGCCCCCCATGGCTGCCGCCATGAGCGCCCCACACAGCTACCCCCACACCCCCCCCCCCGTGGTCACCCCTATAGTTGACTCCCATAGCTCACCCCCATAACTGCCCCAGTAATGCCGCCATGAGCACCCCAAAAGCATCCCCCTGTGACTGGTGCCCCATAGCTGCCCGCCATGACTGCCCCGTATAGCTRTCCTCCCCATCGCTGCCCCCTGCCCTGCCCCACTGGCTGCCCCAGTGGCTCCCAGCACCGCCCTGCCCTCGGGGAGACGCAGCCCGGTGGGGGGAGTGTGCGCGTGGGTGGGGGCCTCCCCCGCCCACAGGTGGGGCAGCCCCGGTGGGGCGAGCCGTGGGGCGAGCAGCGGGGCCCCAGCAGGCGGAGCGGCCCGTGGGGTGGGCCCCGGGGCGGCGCCGTGGGGCAGGAAGCGGCGGCGGGCGCGGAAGCTGGCGGCATTGCGTGGTGGGCCGCCGGCGGCAGCTCGCACACGGCCCACCATGCCGCGGCCCGTGGCCTTCCTCGCGCCCGTCCTCCTCCTCCTCCTTGGCGGGCCAGGCCCCTCTCTCGCCGCTGCCCGCAACCCCCCAGGTAAGGGGGCACAGCCGCCCCGGGGTGGGAGGGCCATGGCCTTTCTCTGGGGGGCTGGCGAGGGCAGGATGGGGGCCGTGGCCGAGCGGGCGCCCTGGTCCCATGGCTGCCGGCCCCATGGCTGTCCCCCATGGTGGCGGGATGCTCCGGAGGGATGCTCCGGCCCCTGGAGGAGCGTGACCGTTTTAGATCAAAAAGCTTGATTCCAGATCRAAACGACCGGGTTTAACCTCGTTTTGCACTTACAGCTTTAGTTATTTTCCAATGGAAAGTTTACATCTTCTTGGCTGGCAGTCAGTAAAATACTTGATTTCTGAGCAAATTCAGCCCTTTTGTTATTTGTGGACTGCTTCGGCTGCTGAGAACACGCGTTCTGTTTCCACCGCCTCACCGAAACGATTGTAATCCGATATACGTTTCCTTGGTTTCTTCGGTTTTATTATGACAGAAAACGGTAAACATGCATTTCCTCTGGAAAATCATGTTTATAGAAAGTAAAATTCAACTGAAAACATCACTGCAGCACYGTTTCCTGTTAGCAAAACGCAGGTAATCGAAATGTGCAGGAGGCACAAAGACGAGAAGCCCATGTCTTAATGCAGGCTTTGTGCTTCGGACTGAGCTGGCTTTTACGCCCGGGAAGCGTGTTATTTAGAAGGACTGAAGTAAGCAGATTGTTTCAGATCTCGGAAAGGTGACGGGAATGAGAAGACCTCTGGCTCCCACGTGTGAGCTGAATCACTCGCTGGCGGAGGAGGACCAGCTTTCCTGCTTTTCATGCCCCTTTTTCCAGCTCTGAACGGGATCGGTGTCCAGTTGCATGATTTCAGTGGAAAAACTATTTTCTGCGCATCTGCAGGAAGGGTCACCGCCACCAACAGCCAGTTTGGCCCTTTAGCAGCCTGGTTTCAAGGGCTTTGCCAGCAGCTTCTGCCAGAGCCGGGGCCTGAGGCCGGATGCGAGCCGTGCCGGGGCCGCCGGACCGCGCCGCAGTGCCGCCGTGCCCCAGGCGATGGGCGCATCCACTCGCCCGGCCAGGCGAACCTCCTTGCCGGCGCTGCGGACCCGCGCCGGCCCGGGATGTGGCTCCCCCCGCCGCAGCGTGGGCCGGATCCGAGCCGGCACGCTGCGGCTGGTGCTGCAGGAAGGAGGGGGCAGAGCCGGTGCGGGCCCTCCTGGAGAGGCTGTTGGGTGCCCCAGGGCTCAGCAGCCTGTTTCCTGCCCAGACAAAACCGCCAGGGCTCAGCAACCCTCCATCAGCCCCCTACCCTGCTGGTTACATCCAAAACCAGGCACGAGAAGGAACAGTGCTGGGAAAGAACAAGCACAGTGTCGCTCTTTTAAAAGAAGAAGCTGTGGTACAAGCAAAGGCCAGCATAGCGCTGTTCCTCAAACACAGGGACACGCAGAGCACTTGCAGGCTCCTAGAGGGCAACAGATGACTTCAGCCAACATGGAGTCACCAGGCTCCAAACCTAGTGACCCCTTGATTTCCTCGTAGGACAGGGAAAGTAAAGAAAAGGGGTTGATGAACCACAGCTTAGCAGCAGCAAGGGGTTTCCATGCTGCCCTGCGAGACGGCCCGTTGGGGGACAGGGACGGGCTGGTAGGGGCGGCCAGCACAGGGCTTGAACAGTGGTCCCAGGACGAATAATGGACATGAGCTGAGGAACGGGGATGAAACCAGGTGGGACAATAGTCAAGCAAGAAGAGCCAATTGCACAGATACAGGATGAAGAGCTACTCTGGTYGCAGCTCTTTGGAGGAAGCTCTGGGGCTCGTGTGGGTCGCCAGGAGCATGTGAGTCATCAGCACTAAGTGCTGCCCAAGCAAATGCCCATCGGTGCTGCCCGAACATGGGTGGTTTGGGCACTGCTTTGCAGGGAAGCTGCACCGCAGTGTGTGGTGTGCAACTCAACCRTGCATTGCTGGCGTTATTTTGCTTATGCAGAGAAAGGCCAATGGGAGCGTGAAAACAGCCTTCAGATGCATTTCGAGAGGAAGGGCGATACTACGAGGGTGCAGAGGAGCTGCCCCTCTGTGTCACTGTGGGGCAGAGCAAGCAGTGATGGCCTCAGGCTACAGCGGAAGAGGTGCAGGACAGACCTCGGGCGACYGTTTCCGCGCAGGTGCCCAGAACTCTGTGTCCCTTGCAGGGGTGGAGTGCGTCCTCTTCAACGAGGAGTACATGACCTGCACGTGGGGAAGCAGGGAGACGCTCACAACCAACTAYTCCCTCTACTACTGGTAGGTGCCCCCTCTCCCTGTGGCGCATCCTGGACCGATGGGCTCCGAGGTGCTGGCCGGGCCAGAGCCCGGCACCGCACGGCAGCAGGCGGGGAGTGCCRGGTCCTGGGGAGCATCCGTAACTCCCCGTGACGCAGGTACGAGAACCGGTCGCCCGTGGTGGAGTGCAAGCACTACCTGCAGGACCGGGGTGTCAGCGTGGGCTGCCGCTTCAACCAGAGCGAGATCATCCAGTTCCAGCCTTTCCGCGTCCGCGTCAACGCCAGCCTCGATGGCAAGACCCTCGAGATCCCTAGCGAGCGTATGGAGCTGCAGGACCTCGGTACGGAGGGGCTGGGTGTGGGGCTGGGGGGCCCCGGGGCCCAGCTGAGCGGGGCAGGCAGACTGCCCGCTCGCGGGGCCGGTGCTCACCCGGGCACCGCCTGTGCCTTGCAGTGAAACCGGAGGCGCCCGTCAACCTGACCATCCACAACCTGAGCAGCAACCAGCTGCAGCTGACCTGGAGCTCCCCGTACCCCAAGGCCCAGTGCCTGGAGCACGCCGTCAAGTACAAGAGCAACAAGGACACCACGTGGACGGTGCGAGCTCCCGAAGCTGCGCAGCTTGGCGCCTGCCCCCGTGCAGTTACCCGGCCTGCACGGYGCCGGCGGTCCCGTGCTCGTGCCCGGGCAGGACGAGCTGTGCGCCAGCCCCCCCGGCAGTGCTGGGCGCCAGCCCTCACTGCCTGGTCCTCGTCTCTCCGCAGGAGCACAGGGTGAAAGGAGAAATCTTCTCCTTCCCCAGCGTGGATTACGAGAAGTACTACACCTTCTACGTGCGGAGCAAGATCAACAGCTACTGCGGCAGCACCCAGCTCTGGAGCGAGTGGAGCGTTCCCGTGGTCTGGGGCAGCAACGCCACCAGCAAGAGTAGGTGCGGGCCCTTGCAAGAAGACTAGCCCAAGGGAGGAGATGGGGGCGAGACCAGGGGAAGCCCTGGCAGGGYGCTGGGTACCCGGTGCTCAGGCAGCAGCATCTCACGAAGCTAAGCACCCCCAGCCAGCAGGACCTGATGCCTTTTACCATCAGCAAACTGGCTGAAACGTGGTTGGCAAAGCAGAGCTGTCCTGTAGGGCTGCTCTGGCACAGCCAGCCCAGCGCAGGGTCACCAGCAAGCCGTGGTGACAGCGTGGCTCAGGGAAGGGGGCTCCTTCCCCTGCCCTCTGCTCCCRGCCCATCCCAGCCCTCCGTCCCCGCCGTCCTGGCCCTCGGGCAGGGTGCCACCCGGGGGGGAGCCTGGCCCCACCAGGGCAGTGCACAGGCGGGGGGTCCGTGCCACCTTTGCTCTTTCCAGGCACCGCGGAGCAGCTGCACTGGTTCTGGATCCACACGGTCCTGGTCCCCATCACCTCCTGTCTGCTCCTGCTGGTCCTCGTCGTCTTACTGGTCCGCATGGAAAGGTGAGTGGGGGGACACAGGGACGGGGCAGGGACTGGGCAGTGCTGCTGAGGGGGCCCTTCCCCTCCAACACGTGCCTCCCGYGCAGGGTGTGGGTCATCCTCATGCCCAGGATCCCCAATCCCAGCAAGAACTTCGACGAGCTCTTCATCACSCACAAAGGCAACTTCCAGGTAAGGCGGCGGCGCGCAGCTGAGCAGCCCCGGCGGCTGGGGCGCGGGCACTGCGCGGACACGGGGGGAGGCTGGTGGCTCGCGCCCCGGCCCCGCTGGCCCCTCTCACCCCACTCTGTTTCCTGGAGGAATGGGCCGGAGTCCCCAAAGACGTCGTGGAGAGCTTCAAGCCCAACTACAGCGAGAGCATCTGCTACGTGAGCGAGCTGCCCCCCAAGGAGAGCTACGAGCCCCCCAGAGAGGGCAGCGACCAGCAGCCAGCTGTGCCCGGGGCCCCCGCCGGTCCCCGTGAGCCTGGCCCCTAACAGAGCAGCTACATGGGACCGTGAYGCCCGCTCCTGCGCCCGTGCTGCCCGCCGGCACCCCGCTGCTGGCACCCCTGCAGCCCCACAGCGCTCTGCCCCCCGCCCTTCCCTTGCCCCTGCCAAATGCCCCGCGCTCGCCCTCAGCTCCCTGCTGGCCCTGCACACGCAGCAGATGCTGCGCAGAGCACTGGGTGCACGGCGCAGAACACTGGGTGCGCTGCACGGAGCACTGGGGGCACTGGGTGCGCCGCACGGAGCACTGGGTGCACTGCACGGAGCGCTGGGTGCGCTGGGTGCATTGTGCAGCGTGCACTGCGCGCACCGGCGCAGGCAGGAGCGGGGGTGCACGGCGGGCGCCCGGGAGCCCCCGTGGCGGAAGTGCAGCACCGGGCATCGTTTCTGACTCTGTAACGAGCGTCTCAGCCTCGCGGCTGCAATAAAACTCCGCTGCGCTTGGCTTTGGCCYGTCCCGCGTCCGAGGGCCCGGGGCGGGGGGAGCGCCGGGGCCAAGCACCGTGGGGCCGCCTGCCCCGCGCCGGCGGCATGTTCATCTGCGTCAGGCATGGCGGTGAGTCGCCCACCCCGGGGTGCGGGGGGTCCCTGCGCCCTGGGGGCGCGCACGGGGCCCCAGCACGGCCACCCTCTCCCCGCAGACAACCAGCGCTTCCTGGCCAACACTGACTGCCCCGTGCTGCTGCTGCTGCCCTACGTGCGGAGGAAGGCGGGGGTGCCGCCGGGGGGTGAGCACCCGGCGGGGGCCGTGTCGCACCGAGGGGGGGGTCTGCAGCCTGCCTGCCCCCCCCCCCACACGCACACCCCCCTCCCTGGCTTTTGCAGCCGTCATCGACCTGTGCGACCCGCAGGGCACCCCCAAGCTGCTTTTCCAGCCCAAGGCGCTGAGCGAACGGGCCAGCAAGTTCTTCCCGGCGCCCGGCACCTACTACGTGTGCCGCGTGGAGTTCGGGGCGCCCGGTAAGGTGCCATCCACCATCCTCCCCCCCTCCTCGGTTGGCGGGGGTGTCCCCGCGGTGGTGCCCGGGGCGCTACACGGGGCGGTGTGACCCAGGGCGCTGCCACAGGGACGCAGCAGGAGCACGTGTACCAGGCCTTCGTGCCCCTCCTCAAGGCCCCCAGCCCGGAGCTGACAGGTCGGTGGGGGGACGGGGATGGGGAGCGCGGGCGGCGGGGACCGGACCCGCCGTGCGAGCCAGCAGCCCGCCCCTTCTCCGGCCGCAGAGGCCCTGCGGCAGCACTGCGAGCACCAGCACCGCGTCCGCCTCCGGACGCCGAGGGTGCTGGAGAACAGGAGGATGCCCAACGCGGAGACGGCACCCGCTGCGGCGCAGGCCCCCGCCGTGGTGAGGGGGCGGCCACGGCATGGGGTGTCTTGGGCTCTGGGCCCTGTGTCCCTGTGTCCTGCCATCCCCATGCTTGCTGTCCCCCTGTCCCCGTGTCCCACGTCCCCATGTCCTGCCATCCCCATGCTCGCTGTCCCCCATGCCCTGCATCCCCATGTCCTGCCATCCCCATGCTCGCTGTCCCCGTGTCCCACGTCCCCATGTCCTGCCATCCCCATGCTCGCTGTCCCCCATGCCCTGCATCCCCATGTCCTGCCATCCCCATGCTCGCTGTCCCCGTGTCCCACGTCCCCATGTCCTGCCATCCCCATGCTCGCTGTCCCCCATGCCCTGCATCCCCATGTCCTGCCATCCCCATGCTCGCTGTCCCCGTGTCCCACGTCCCCATGTCCTGCCATCCCCATGCTCGCTGTCCCCCATGCCCTGCATCCCCATGTCCTGCCATCCCCATGCTCGCTGTCCCCCTGTCCCCGTGTCCCATGTCCCCATGTCCTGCCGTCCCCATGCTCGCTGTCCTCATGCCCCATGTCCCCATGCCCTGCTATCCCCATGTCTGCATGTCCCATGTCCCCATGTCCTGCCGTCCCCATGCCCCATGTCCTGTTATCCCCATGTCTGCATGTCCCATGTCCCCATGTCCTGCCATCCCCATGCTCGCTATCCCCATGTCCCCATGTCCGCATGTCCCATGTCCCCATGTCCTGCCGTCCCCATGCTCGCTGTCCCCATGTCCCATGTCTCCATGTCCTGTTATCCCCATGTCCTGCCATCCGCACGCTCCCTGTCCCTGTGCCCCACCTCCCCATGCCCCCCCATGCTCCCCGCGCTGCCCCGGCCAGGCAGGACGCCCCGAGCCGGTGCCCCTCGGAGCAGGGCAAGGCGGCGGGACGCACAGGCTCGGCGGGGGCTGCGGAGGAGGACGGGGCCCAGCGCAAGGCGGGTTCGTCCGGCCGAGCGAAGCAGGAGCCCGGCCGGAAGGAGAGGCACCGCTGAAGCTCAGTAAAGGCCGGGGACGCTGTCCCCACCGCACGGAGGCGCAGGCAGCTCCGCGGAGGCGACCGCCGGGGCACGGGGCAGGCGGGCAGCGCCGAGGGAGGGGGACGGGCACGGGCCGGCCGCACGGCAGGGCACGTCTGTGCGGGACACGGGGGCTGC
>NW_028187177.1:3332350-3335899 GCF_003343005.1 Rhea americana | reverse complement strand
GGGCCGGGCCGGGCCGGGGGTGCGGACGGGACCTCTGGTTCGCACCTTCCCCTCAGGACAGGCCGGGGCTTTTCGTCCCTCTCCGCTTTAGCTGGGGTCTGGGGTCTCCTTTGGCCTGGAGCAGGGAGGAAGCTCCAGGCAAATCTCGGGACGCCAGTGAGAAGCGGCAGCACGGCAGGAACAGGCAGCGCTGCCCCTGCGCTGGCTCCGTCCCGGTCCCGGTCCTGGTCCCGGTCCCGGTCGTTGCACGGCTCGGCCTTGCTCCCTCTGCCCC
Organism: Rhea americana; assembly: GCF_003343005.1. NCBI lineage: Eukaryota > Metazoa > Chordata > Aves > Rheiformes > Rheidae > Rhea > Rhea americana. Next base: position 3,335,625 of record NW_028187177.1, on the reverse strand, counting down.
AGGGCATCGTCCCGCGCCGTGGCACGGAGCCGCACGGCTCCGCCGGTGCCGCCGCCGCCGGGGCTGTGACAAATTTCTCCGGGTCGTTTCATGGCTGCATGCCAAGCTGCTGCAGAAAATAAGGCCTGGTACAGCTCTCTGGCAGGCAGGGCGGCTGCTGGTGGCGCCGCGATGGCCGAGGTGAGGGGGGCGCGGCGGCCGCGAACCCCTCCAGGTTTCCAACGCCTCCGTCCCGGGGCGGYGAGGGTGCGTCCTGGCTGGAAACACCAGGCAAACGCCGTCCCGGCAGCGGGGGCTGCTGTGCAGAGCCGCTCTGCCCTGTGTCCGCGCCGCCGTCACCCCSTGCCCCGCTCCTCGGGCGGCCGCGGGGCCCCCTTGCCGGGGAGCAGCACCGGAGCGGGCTGGAGATGCCGGGTGGCTGAAGCCGTGGGACGGGGTCCTGCGTCCCACCTCGAGATGCCCAGCGCGAGCTGCAGACACGACCGTCTCCGCGTGACGGAGGCCGGCTCGGCGGCGGGGCTGGCTGTGCCCCCCCCGGGCTGCCGGGCTTTGCCCGACCCCCGGCTGGCGTCCAAGCGGGAGCGAGGGGCGAGGGCCGACGGCAGCCCCGTGCCCGCTGGGGCCGCTGAGACGTGGCGTCCTCCCCGCAGGTGGTGAAGATGTCCGGCAGCGAGCCGGAGCGTCCCCAGTTCCTGTTCGTGAAGGCGCTGGCGAGCCGGGGGCGGCTGGAGGCGGTCACCCAGCAGATGGGCTACCACCCGCAGTACCTCGACACCTTCCTCAAGACCCAGCACTACCTGCTGCACATGGACGGCCCGCTGCCCTTCGACTGCCGCCACTACATCGCCATCATGGTGAGTCCCCGCGGGCCCCGCGCTCTCRCCGCTCCGGGCCGCGGGTTTTTCTGCAGAGCCCGAAATCGTCAGCGCACCCTCGCCCCATCTCCGGGCGGCTCTTCCCCGAGCCCGAGCCGGGTGCTCAYGGCCCGGCGCGCTCTTGCAGGCGGCCGCCCGGCACCGCTGCAGGTACCTGGTGAACCTGCAYGTGCTGCAGTTCCTGCGCGTGGGAGGCGATCCCCAGTGGCTGCGCGGCCTCGACTTCATCCCGCCCAAGCTCCGCAACCTCAGCGAGATCAACAAGATCCTGGCCCACCGGCCCTGGCTCGTCACCAAGGAGCACATCGAGGTAGCGGGGCCGGGAGGCTCGGYGGCGGGGCCGGGGCCGGCCCGGCCCGCGCCCCGCGGTGCATCGCCGCCCTCTCCCCGTCCCGCAGAAGCTGCTGAAAATCAGCGAGTGGAGCTGGTCGCTGGCGGAGCTGGTGCACGCCGTGGTGCTGCTGGCGCACTGCCACGCGCTCGCCAGCTTCGTGTTCGGCTGCGGCTGCGAGCAGGAGGAGGGGCCGGGTGGCCGGGGCCCGCTGAAGCCCCTCTCGCCCGGGAACCAGTGCTTCTGCGAGGCCGCCAGCGGGAACGGCTGCAACCAGGAGCTGCTGCGCATCGGTCGCAAGCGGGTGAGCGCCCGGGGTCGGTCCGCGGGGAGGCGGCGGCCGGGGCCGCTGCCCTAACCGCTGCCATGAAACACCTCTCTGAGCAGTCCCTGGATTCCTGCATGGAGCTGGATTCTCTCCGGGAGCGGATCCAGCGGATCCACCTGGAGACGGAGGGCAGGGAGGAGACGAGGCCGCTGCAGCAGGACCGAGAGGAAGGTGAGCGGTGGCGAGCGGAGCGGTGGGCGGGCAGGACGGCAGCTCCCTGCCGGCCTGGGGGGGGCCCAGAAACGGCAGCGTGGCCGTGGGACGTGGCCGTCGCAGCTCCCGCCGGCAAGGCCGCAGCGTGCTCGGGGGGGACCCTGCAGGCGTAGGTGGGACGGGTGCAGAGAGGCGCCCGTGGAGCGGGGTGGGGAGGGAGCCGCGCTCCCGGGGCGGCGCAGGAGCCGAGCCGCGTCCGGCGCTGCTCTGACTCGTCCTCTGCTCCCTCCCAGACCTCCGTGGGGAAGTCACCGGCGCCACCAACCTCGCGTGCTACCTGCAGGACCCTGATTTCGGATACCAGGACTTTGCCCGGCGCGACGAGGATCAGACGCAGGTATTCAGGGTCCAGGTGAGGCTCCTGCTCTCTCGGGGGCGTTAACCTGCGGGCCCGCGGCAGCCCGGGCTCTGCTCCCTCCTGCCGCTCGCGTGGGATAGGGCTGCTCCCGCGCGCCTCTGCCCGGAGAGGCGCCGCTCGGAAAGGGGACCCACCCGACCGGCGCCGGGGAGCGGGAGGCGAGCGTCAGCCCGGCCTCGAGCGCTCCCCTCTCCGCCACCTCCGCCCCCGGCCGGGCGGGGGGTCCGTGCACGGACCGGGCTCAAAGCTATCCAAAATCTGCCAGATCAGGGACGCTGTGATTTGTGGCAGAGCGAACCTGAATTCTGCTGCATCCCAGCGCCCGAGGTCTCCGGCAGCAGCTCTTCCTAGGAACGCGCCCCAGGCAGGCTCCTTTTTGCAGCGGTGAACGCCTCTTGCTCTGCTCAACAGGATTACTCCTGGGAAGACCACGGCTTCTCGCTGGTGAACCGGCTCTACTCGGACATCGGGCATCTCCTGGATGAGAAGTTCCGCGTGGTGGACGCTCTGCAAAGCAGCGCCATGGCCAAGCGGCAGGGCTGCGAACCCTCGGTCTTCAAGCGGGGCATCTGGAACTACATCCACTGCATGTTCGGCATCAGGTAGCTGAACCTCCCGGCCCCGCGGGGCGCGAGAGCCCGGGGCCCCCCACGCTCGAGGGTCGCTGGCTGCGACCGTCCCGCGCGCTCCCCGCAGGTACGACGACTACGACTACGCGGAAGTGAATCACCTCCTGGAGCGAATGCTCAAAGTTTACATTAAAACCGTCACCTGCTACCCGGAGAAGACGAACCCGGAGATGTTTGACAGGTTCTGGAAGCAGTTCAAGCACAGCGAGAAGGTAGGGCAGCGCCCCGCGGCCGGGGTGGGCGCGGGGCCGAGGCGGGCGGGCGCTAGCCCCGCCGGCAGCGGCTGCCCCCCGCCTCCCTCGCTCCCCCCCGCAGGTGCACGTGAACCTCCTCATCCTGGAGGGCAGGATGCAGGCCGAGCTGCTCTACGCCCTGCAGGCCATCACCCAGTACATGGTCTCGTAGGGGGCGGGGAGCTGCCTCCTCTCCCCCGGACTCGCGCGTGCCCCGGCGCGCGGGGACGGACGGCGAGGGATTACTCCGTTTACTTCACTTGACTGTCTCGTTCTCCTTTTCCTTTTTTTTTTTTTTTTTTTTTTTT
>NW_028187177.1:3306708-3332090 GCF_003343005.1 Rhea americana | reverse complement strand
CGCGCCGGCGCCGGGAGGGCTCGCGCTCGCCGCCGTGGGGCCTGCCGGTCATCTCCACGTGCCAAAAGCCCTCCCGGCCCGGCGAGCGCTCCTGACCCACGCCGGCTCCGAACGGTGAAGCTCGCCGCGCGCCGGCTCCGGGGGCTGCCGTGCCTTCCCRCGCCGGCTCCGGGCTTCCAGCCGGGCCCGCGGCTCCGGAGGGGCTATGGAAACGAGGGCGGTCTCCGCGCTCGCCGGGGCTCGTACCTCCGTCCCGCTCGGCCGCGGCAGCGCTGCGGGACGCTGGGGCGAGGACGTCGCCCCCCCCTTCCCCGCCGGCTGCTCCCTCCCGCCCTGCGAGGGCGCAGCGGCGGCTGGGCTGGGAGCCCCGCTCGCCCGGGGCAGCGGCCGAGGAAGASGAAGGGCTGGGGCCGCCCATAGCCAGTGGGAGGCTGAAGCAAGGACAGCTGGAAAAGCCCGGTGCACACTGCTTCAGTCAACCTGTTTACTGCGTAAATGTACGGGGAAAGAAAAACCTTGTGTATGGGAGCTACAGAAAAAGCCTATTTTTGCTATAAATATATTATGTTTGACACGGACGCGCGTTTTCTTTCTCCCAGCCCTCGGAAGGGGCTGCACAGTGACTCTGCTCCGCTCCTCGCACAGGGTGACCGCCGGGCTCGGACCGCTCCAGCTGCGGCAAACCCGGCTGCCCTCCCGCACGGGGAGGTCCAAGGTGCCTGGCCCCGCTTGCCCCGTCCCCTTCAGCCCAGCTCCAGCCTCCTGCCCTGCTCCACGCAGCAGCTCCTGCAGCGTTGMTCAGCGATGGGGATGTTGAGGCAGCTCCTCCCTTTTGACCCCAGCTCTTCGCGGCTGCGCGTGGAGTGGCGGCCTGGCAGGAGCTTGCAGAACAACCATCAGTTGCAGCAGGAAGATCAAGGGCTTCACGGGCTGCTGGCTCCAATCGGTCCTCAGCACAAGGGCCCCCAAAGCAGCCGAGGTGCGGCCGAGGCCAGGGAGCCTGCCAGCCCGAGCTCCCCAGCCAAGGAAACTTCCCCACGCGACCGCAGGGCTAGGAAGCAGCACATGAAGCTACCTGCTCCCCGCGGAGCAGAGTCAGCCCGGTGGCCCAGGTGCATTTTGTAGCAGCATCTCTAGTGAAGGGCATTATCTCACTGGAAGCCTGGTAAATAATTTGCTTAGTTCTTTAAAGCAATGCTATGCGCTCACCCGATAACCAGGCTTAGCCTGCGACGCCTACGAGCTGGTCCCTCCAGACCATCAGGTAGCCCCTGCTCAGCCAGCCCACGCCAAGGACGAGGCACGAGAGGGCTCAGCGGCGGTGGGGCTGCCGTGCCGGTCGAGGCAGGGCACGCAGTCATCCGCCTTCCACGAGTCCGGCAACCCGAACACCTGGGCCCCTGCCCTGGTGYCCCGGCCCTCCACACAAGTCTCTCCACACCAGTCATCCGTTTGGCCAGCGAATATCTCCTCCAGCTTTAGGGGCTGGAAGGAGGAAAGCTGCCAGAGCCCAACACGCGCTTGTTTGGCTCTGCAGTAACCTCCCAGGCTTTCCAGCACCCTCTCCTGCRGGAGCCAGGCCACCACGGCCTTACCTGCAGCCGTCCGAAGGGAGGATATTGGCACGCGCCCAAAGTGGTCGCCGTGTTCCCTGCGACGGCCCGTGGCAGGGAGCCGCGCTGGCAGGCGCAGCCAGGGCTGCTGTCGTAAGAGCCGAGCTGTTCCCGAGCTGTATGGTGGGAGGAATGGCATGTTCCCGGCTGCGAGAGCAGCGAGCCGAGCKGCAGTGTTTACTCTTCGCAGAGCCTACAGCGACCCAGGAGAAGCCAGGCCTACGGCGGCTGGTTATGCTGCAGCAGCAGAGGAGGGAAGGAAAAGCACGTGGGAGTTGGGGGCAGGCTGTCCCGGCAGGACTCCTCCGGAGCAGCTCCTGGAGCAGGCAGCGTCCACCCACCGTCTCCTYGTTCACGGGCCTGCACCCCCTGCTCACCAGCTACTCCCTCGTGCTGCTCTTGTGGCGTAGGGGGGACATCCCGGCGCCGTGATTTCACACATGGTCCCATTACTGGTGGCACAGGAAAAATGTTAATCAACACAAAGCATCTTGGGGAAAGCACACCTTTGGCCAGGAGCTAAGCAGAAAAGCTGGTGAACAGTTTTTGCRCTGGCTTGAGATACTGCTGTTCTGCAGGGACCTATTTCCCTAGGCCAAAATGTTTTTGGTGACAACTCAGGGGAGCTCAAAGGTCTCCTAGGCTGAAAGCAAGGCTGACCTACTGCCACGAAGGTGCACTAAACTGATCTGCTTGTTAGGACAGGACACAGCRGGACACTAAGCGTCTAGCGCAGATGGTGTCACACCAGTCAGAAGSAGCCCTGGCTCAAGCTGTGGGTTCCAGCCTGGAGTCTCTCCCGCGCTCTGCTCACCTTGACAATGCTCGAGTCCCACACGCTAAAACTCAAATTAAAATAAAAAGGGTAACAGCTGCTGTGGGGAAGGAATGTTGCCCTGTTAAACTATGCCAAGTTTTGAATGCATCTGCTCTGTTCAACAACTGCAACATTCACCCAACTCACTTTCTTTCTCCAGCAGCAGCTACCGTTCTGCACATCCTAAGCAGTCTCACAGGAACAGATGTGGGGTAGACAGGTCCCCTGAGGTTCTCCTCCTAATCCTTGATATTTGGAGATWGGCTTAAATCTTGAAGCAGGAGGCTTAAGATCCCTTCCAGAGTTATTTGCATCAAGTGTTTTAACAATACTATTTTCAGTGGTATTATTTAACAGACATCATTGATTATTAAGTATTCAAGCCTTTGAATGCAAGTTCCCAGCCAACTGCAGCAACTTAGTGAGATTTTCTCATTATTTTTAAAAAAATCCTCATTTTTGATTCCCCTGACTTGATCAGGTACAAGGAGAACATGTTCTATACCTTCTCTAAACTGCTTCACATTGGTTTTACCATGATCTCCTTACCTGTCTCCATTCAAAAGCAAAGTGACCAAGGCTCTGAATCACTGTGCTCTGCAGCAGACCCCTCCTGAGATGACCTGTGATGCACAGTACATAGAGCACTGGGAGGGCGRAAAGGGCCAGCACCGCGCTGCAGCGCGAGCCCAGCAGAGAGAAGGGCAGACCCGCTAGATCGACATGTTGCTGGGTCAAAGGCTCCATCAGATTCCCTGCAAGCTGCTTCACTGGCTCAAACTTCATCTTCATTCCCACTTGCCTTATGTCAAAAAGTACTTCTTGACACAGCTATCTGAAAGCTTTTTCCTTTCCAGAAAGGCCTCTTACCTGCTTACACACCTTGGAACAGATCTGCAGTACCTAGGAACAACCACATACTGGCTTCTGCGAGGATATTCATGTCCCCTTCGACGGGCAGCTCCAAGCCTTTCTTCTAATATCAGAAAATGCTCCCTAGCTGTAGTAACTCCCTCTTTTCCAATGAAGGACTTGGAGTATGCAGGCAAAAATAAAAGTGCACTACCATGCTCAGCCATCCTCATTAAGTGTCAGCATTTGCTTCATGGATTGAGTGGCTGAAAGACTGAAGCAACTAGGATCTCCATCTTCATACACCCAGAGTTAACCGGTAGACTTGCCAACACTCAAAGCTGTTTGAATGTAGCTATGCACAGTGAATARAGTTATCTCCTGCACTTGGGTCTAGAAGGGCAAGGAATGACCAGTTTAGCATGACTCTGGACCAGTCCTTCAACAGCCACAAATTCAGTGTCAGTTTTACAGCTTGGCCAATCCATGCGCCCCTACACCCTGCCTGCAAGTTGTAACACAGGGCTCCACGCTTCAGAGCACCCAGGAGCCTCTTGTAGGCTGTCACACTGCGCCCCTTCCACCTCCGGCCAGCAAAGGGGCATTTCAGTGGGAGGCTGCCCTACCAGCTGAGGAAGGCAAAGGAAAGAAGCTGAGGGCAAAGAAAAAGCCAGACCTCGCCAGTGGAACAGAACAAACTGCATGAGACGCAGAGCAGAGGATTACAGGTTTTTATTTGTCAAACATTCCCCCCTAGTCTAGCACATTCTACATTCTTGCTAGCACAGATGGTAACAAAGAGCCTGTAATGGTTCAGAAGTTACACTGCTACAGAGAGCAAACAAAAGCAGAGATTTATTATGTAGAAAAAAAAAACAACAAAAGAAAACAAACTTTCTTGTGAGAAATGGGTGARAGAGTGCAGTGGGGATAGGGGTGGAAACTACATCAGCTAGTGGTGCCTGCCCTGTATGCAGCAGACGTCTGTGCTAGCAACGCAGAAAACCTCCCTGTGACCATACTAGGTGAAGACTTCACTGTCCTGGAAACATTTTTTTCCCCACAGAACCACCTCCACTGCCTTATAAGGCAGGCTCCTTCCGGGAGAAGTGACCTATCTTCTGAACATCCAAACCCTTCAWGACACACCTTGGGAGCACCACAGGTTAGCACCACCCTGAGCACCACAGCACCAGCTGTGAACATCCCCTTTCACTACACACCATAAAACTACCTTAGCTGGAGAACCATAAATGCAAAACTATCAGCTCTTTTATCTTCAGCTTCTGATGTCTCTTCTCCCTATTTTACACCATATTAGGTGGAATTTGATTCCATTGGAGATCATTTTTCATTGGCCACATATATACTGACACRGGGAGAGATGTAAAGGCTACTTAAGAGAGGGGAATCCTCTTCTCAAAGGGCCAGCAACTGCAGTGATAGGTTACCATGTGCTACCAAGCTTTCACATGGATAGATCTTTCAGGCTATAGGCATCACCTCTTACTTGCTTTTCCCCCACCATTAATTTAATAAGAACAAGTTTTYCATTAGACACTCAGCTGAGGCAAACCCTAAGCCATCCCTGTTCCTGCTCAGGTCCCATACCTTTTTTTTTTTTGGGGGGGGGGATAATGGCTCCAAACTTGCACAGTCTTTTGGTGACAATCCAGGACACCACTCCCAAGGCACTCCTATCCATGGCACCAGACACAGGTTTCCTGGAGCAATGCTAGCCCTTGAGCATTTGAGTGTGGCTATAAATAAGCAACTAAATAAGAAAATGAACCAATCATGATCTATATAAAAGCTTTTTAGGCATTTCCTTTGGAAAAGCTGATTAGTGATACTTGCTTCTAGTATGAGCCTCATTTATGAATACACCCAGGCTCTGGAACGCTCCCACTGCTTTCATTCCTATCACTTACCAGAGTGATTTGACTGCTGTTTTTAAAGCAGCACAGGGTAGGGGATGTCATGTTTTTGGACACATCAGCTAGAAAAATTAAGAGCTCCAAGAAATATTCCAAGCTCCCACAGGAAGTTGGGAATATATTAAAATACACTGAAGTTATAAGGAAGTTATTTGCTCAAGCAATCAGGCAAATCCAGGTGTAAACAAAAGCAACAAGCCTGTCCCCTGCTAGGCTCCATGGGTAGCTGTTAACAGTCCTTCACAGCAGAGCTGCTCAGTGGCTCTGCACAGTGAAAGATAGTGTTTTCTTCACTGGAGATGAAGAAACTTGTCACCCAAGCTCAATGAGGACAAGGAAAATACACCCAGCACGATGTAAGGCTTCATGCTATCAGCCCCCAWAGCCCGTTCCTCTCAGGCACTTATCCAGGAGTATTGCTCCCAATTTCACTGGCCCCTTCCCCTCCTCACCATGCTCACAGCTGCTCTCAAAATCCCAGCTCAACCTCTCGTTAGGAGCAAAGGTAGCTCCTAAGTACAGGATCTGCTATGCTAACTCAGAGCAAAGACCCATCTAGACACTATCCTGAATCCGGCAGCAGCCAGTAGCAAACACTTAGGSAAAGTAAATAAGAAACGAGGCAAGTATCGAATAACCCCTCCTAGGTATATCCTTTCAGCAAGCAGCAGTTTAGAAACTTTGAAGTCTATTGTGTCCTCTGAGGAAGTATCCCAGGCTAGGAAAGCTCAAGGTTTATCAGCAGAAAACTATTTGAGAAGGGACTGGAAAACTTCAGAGTTCTTTGCTTCCCTGCCCTCCACAACCATGATTCCAGCTATCTTGTCACACATACGAACGAGGAGCTAAGTTGCCTGTCTCTGCAGCATTACATTCATTGTTTATTGTGCACTCTGAGAGCACCACGCGTCTCCCAAACGCCATCCTCAGCATCAGCGCGCACAGGCTTCTCCAGCCACTGCTGGATCCCGTTGTGTCCAGGCRACAGAAAGCACCCGCACAGACTGCTGCAGGAGACACACTTGGTCTGTACACTTGCACAGTAGGACTCCTGCCAGAGGTGCTCAACACCTGTGATGTCCCCAGGACAGCTCATTCCCCAGAAGTCTGGCACTGAGAGTAGGGAAAAGTATAGGTACACGCTCTACTCCTTAATAAAGAGACAGTGTCTCTTATCAAGCCACACCTGTGGGCACCAACTGCAAYGAACCTGGGCTGCAGCTCCTTGAGCTGCAAGAGGCAAAGAACTTGCACTAGCCAGGAGTGACAGATCTCCCCAGGGCACTCCATGAGCACTCACGGCCAGGCTCGCAGCAGCTCACAGAGCAGGCCCCCGGGGCTGTCACATCCAGGGGACACAGCTTCGAAGGCCCTGAAGTAGACACCTCTTTCGCACAGACCAACCAGCCAGAAATGGCTCACTATGGCTTTGCAGGTCTGAATCACTGGTGACCAATGTTGCCCTTTCTATYGCTTTGGGCTCTGTTTTCATGATAAAAGGCAGCACAAAACATCATGTGTAGCATGATCACATGTATTTGTATCCTGTCCTTTGATGTATGGCTGTGAAACAACACAGCCAACTGGGCTTGCGCTTGCAATTCTCAGTGCTGTGCCTGCGAAGCACGAGAAGTCAGTCAACTTGCTCTGCAGATCATGTGACTCATTTCCCCTTACGGCCCAAGCTGACAGTGCGGCACGTTAAACGCCAAAACTGCAAATCCTGCCAGATCTATTAAGTGCAGCTCAGAACAGTTGATTCTTATGTGCAATATATGCCATAGGTAGGATTGGGTGTTTGTGGAAAGCTTATCTATCTTTTTTCTAATGAACTAACTGTAGTATGAACATGCATCTATGACTCAAGTTTGCAAGACCTGGAATCCCAGTGTAGGATCTGCCTTTTTTCCCCCTCGTTACAATGAGCAGTGGCCAGACACACAGATTGTGGGTGAATTTGAAGCATATCACTATGAGGTCTGCAATGAAGAGAGCCTTCAAAGCTAAAGTAACCAAACTATTTAAAGGTTGTAATGGCAGAACATGCTAAAGATAAGGCTGTTGGAAGCTCTTGCTTCAGGTAACCAGATGAACCACTTCCGTCCCAATCTCCACCAAAATGAAAATGAAGCGAAACCCATGAAAACACTCAGAACAGACAAGGTGGTACTGCTCACTACACTGCATGATACAAACCTGCTGAAGGAAAGTCACAGTCCAAAGACTTTCTGCCAGACTAAGTTTACTAGAACACCATAAGAGCACTACATCTCTTAGATCTGACCACTGCAAACACCAAAAAGATGACAGGAACATGTCAGCTAATGCTCCAACTAGCTCTTGACTCCTAGCTTCTATCACACAAGGACAAAGAGATGGGGCAGAATCCCAGGCACATCCAAAACAGTGCACGTACAAGCCTCAAGCTCACGAGCAGTAACAGAAACTTCAGCAAGAAAACAAAAAGCTGCAGAAACCAAAAAGCCAGCTACCAAATACAACAAACAGTGCTCTCCATAAGGGCCAACCAGAGCGTCAGCAGATCTAGCATGCTCTAGTCCCGTCACCTTCTTAGTAGACTAGGGAATCCATGTCTGATATATCAGCTGCAGTCCAGCTACTTAAAGGATTAGCTGAGAATGAGAGCGCTGTTAATGATTAGCATTCCCTAACCTTGTGCTCTTGGCTCAGTGGGAGCGCCCAATCGAGGAAAGAGACTGAGCAGCTATGGCTGAACGCCATGCCACACAGGCGCTTTCCTCCCGTTTGGGGGAGAGCAGCTATTCTCCAGTTATACTGTGGTGCCCTTCCCACTTTTCCAATGACATCTTCAGCTCCTTGGCCCAAAATGCTCAAGGTCTGTCCCCTCCCATACTGTAGTGTCCGGTATCAAGGGGACAGATGCAGCAAATGTGTTTTTATCCAATAATCTCATTTTCAATTAAAATATATAATATATATTTAAAAAGGTTTAGAAAAGCTTCTATGTAATTTGCAGCTACTTTTACATATAGATTACAATAATGTACAACCCTTCCCCAAGGTGGTTTTAAACTGCAGGGACTTGCCAATTCTTTCCCCTCAATCATATACATTATCAAACACCAAATGTATTTGTTCCTAATACAGCTCTGAAAAAAGGCTGTCACTTGTACCTTTCTCAGAGGGAGAGATGCCTAATATGTCTAATGGGGATACACTTAACATTGGCTTCATATTTACTGTAGAAAGTTCCCAGATTAGTAAAAAAATATTTCATCTATAGAAAATGCCCTTCTGAAAAGCAACCAGGGCTCTGTTAAGGCCACACCCAGGCTTTCCATTTCTCTGCTGTAGCAAGACAGCTCAGAAACAAATCTAAGATGTTTTGATGTCCCAGAAACAGCTATTAGCACCTGTGCCTATTTTACAGCAGCCTGGTGTATCAGGAAAGTGCTGAAAACAGCGTAGGGACTTCTCTAAACGCGCTTCTGATTCAATGGGGCTCTGTTGGCACAGTGAAAAAGCTGAGTATCCTCCTGTTCCGCTCGAATGAACGAAAGGAAGCCTTCTACAACACCCACCCTTCCCTGCAGAGTGTCGATGGATGCTACAGAGAAGGGCACACCGAAACCACTGAAACCAACCCCCCAATATAGTACATCCGCTTTCCACTTTCCACAAGGTTTCCACCAATAAGCTCTTCCAATTCCTCTGCAAGTCTGTGGGATACCAAGTGCACATCTGGTGGCTTAATGAAAACGTCCAACTATTTCATCCCAGAGGGCAAGCCAAGTGAGAACAGAGCAGGCCCCCTRCCAGTCCGAGGCACTGGGAGACTTTCTGCCATAGCAGAGATAGGATAGCCACTGAGATACTCCTCCAGCAAACTCAACTCTTCACATGGGAAAATGCTATTGCCTGGCACAGAAAACTCTGGCCAAGGTTTTTACCAGGCCTCCTCTTTGGACATGAGTCTCCCCCAGATGTCCAAGGCAGGGTCAGGTATGTAGGAAGAGATGTGGCACATAACAGGATTATTATTTTTAAACTCTTCCTGTTGCAGCCAGGTACAGGTTGCCCCCTTCTTCCCAGGTAGGCAGCCCCTTCTGCCCAAGGTGTGGTGTGCAGGGAAACTGTATCCAACGTGCTCCATTCTTTTCTCTGCTGGGGTGGGAAGCGAAGTCAGAACCCGATGTTCAAAACCTGAAGGACACTAGGAAGAAGAAAAATAGAATGCATGGTTAGATCTCAGCTTCAGGGAGAATCCTGGATACCCAGATAAGGAATTAATTACTGTCAATCAGCCCTGTGCTCCTCAAAGGATGCCCACTTCCAGTAGGGAACAAACACAGATCACAACAGACCTTGATCAATGGAAGTCAAGTGGAGGATGTAACTGCACAGCTCCAAACTTCAGAGAACAATTTAAACAGGAAGACAAAACAAAAGCACAAATGTCAAAAGTAAGTACTCCTCCTATAAGCTGATGGCACTAACAAAGCTCTGCAAGATAAGCAGGTTTAAAGAAGGACTTGGCTAACAGTAGTAGCACTGCAGGAAAGCAGCAGGGAAGAAGAAAATTGCTCTTCTCCTTAAGCAGTCACAAACATGAACTGGTAGGAAAAAGACTAAGGGCTTTTTAGAGACTGCACACTAAAAGAACAATTTACATGACCATCACTTAAAGAAAACCTGTATCTACCTACACATATTTCCAAATATCCTCCCCCAGGTCTTAGAAGAAATCCCTTCTCAGGCTTTCTGCTTCACCGTAGTTAAAGTCAGCTTACAGTAGCAAAGAAGCAGTCGCAACTCCTTCAAACAAGCCTCGGAATAGGTCTAAGCAGATTTAAGACACTTACACAAAACCTCTGCTGGGCACCTAGGATCTGCATTGGAAGGTAGAATAGTAAAATAAATGTAGGACACCAACTTGGCTGCATCCAGCAATAGGGCAAGCAAACGTGAAACAAATTTGTGTAGAGCAGCTACACGATAGGGAGTTATCCCTTAGCAAGAAAAGGCAACAACTTAAAACAGAAGCCCAAGCAGTAGGCTACTTTGAGAAACTGCAAATGGTTGGAGGTTTTATTTATTTGTTTTCTGGCAGATCAAAACTTAGTGTTGGGAATTAGAGTACAGCAAAGATAACACAGGGCGAGATCAGGTTAGGCAAGGGATAGAGGGCTCTGCATGTTATCAAGCCTTATCAAGTCCAACTGAAGAACTCAAGAACATTAAGTGAGCTCCACCAGAAGAACAGATGGACTTTGCACTGACCTACACATGGTACAAAAGAGGCAACTCTATTTCCAGGTATTCCTTTTACTGGCTTGCAGTGCAGCCTGCAGAAACACATAACAGGCAGATGAGATGATCAAGCTAGAAGCCCCTGAGCTGCTCAGAGGAAGCCAGATGGCCACCCACACTTCCCTCCTGACTAGAAAGGGGGACATCAATGGTACATGCAGAAAGAAAGACTTATTGTCCACATCTGCGCACCATGCACACCACAGCCAAACTCCACCTGTGGCTATGCTGGTTTTTTTCCATTACCTTGTTCACTAGGGTTCCTGTAAAGCACTCTCCCACCTAAGCATCCAGTGCTTTAACTAGTGACTGACAGGTTTACAACTAGAATGAGACACTATTACCAGAGCAACAGCAGCAGAAGCTGTAGAATTATTTTTTCCTAGTTAAGGAAAGTCTTCACATGCTGACTTTCTTCCTCTGAGAATAAAAGCTATGTTTGTGGGCGTTGCATCACTGCTGGGCAGAGGCAAGGTTTCAATGTTTGGGCTCTGATCTTCAAGTAAAGAGACAAGGGGCTCAGATAGACTCCTAGTAAAGCTGTGGACAAACACTTTGCCATTTATTTACAAAAAGAAATCAACTTATGTCAGCTTTGCCCACCATAGGTAGCATCAACTAATCCATTCTCCTCAAGCACTACACAGAAACTAAGTATTGATTTTGAAAGATCTTCTCTTGCCTATTAAGGAAAATACTTCCCCAGCTCCAAATTATTGAAGCTATTCAAATTAGTGCATGATCACTGGCATTTATTAACAGTTTTAGCATTACACCAAAACCAGTTCAGAAGGCTACAGACTAAGCTAGCAGAGGTCTACTCAAAGATAGTTTTAAATTAAGAAAATTTACAATAGCTTTCATCAATGTGAGTTTAGTTTCACAGGAAGGATATGAAAGGAAAAAGCCTGGCATACTGGAGCAGTACTTAAAGGCAGCCGTCCTCTTCCTGAATGGTAATTTCCAAACGTGGGCCCTAATAACTCATCACAGTAACAGTTTCAGAGGAAGGGAAGATGACAGTCTTGACCTCTTCACAGATGCTTATGTCTGTACATCATTTGATTCTTCATAACTTCTAAATTTGAGAACATTCCGCCTTATTTTCCCAGTTTTCTTGGCACTCTTCAGAAAAGTCTTCTGTTTCTCCCCACTTATAACCTGTTCCCCCCTTCTCAGAACCCTGATCTACCTCTGTCTCGGCAGCATGTTACACGAGACCTGCTCTGCTTTGGGAGAAACACTCCCTCCCACCCCACCTCATGGACTCCAGTACACAGGTAAAATTCAAAAGCTTCACAAAATATAGAAAAAGCAAAGATCATCTAAGGACAGAAAAACAAGACTTAACCACCCCCCCCCAAACTGAACAGGGGCATTGTCACTTCTCTTCTGAGCACAATACTGCTTAAAACTGTTCAAAGAACTGTGTAGGAGTTGCACTTTCTGCTGGTATATGATCATGTTTCAGAACTTTTTCCAGATCTCACTTCTTTATTAGTAAGCATGTCTCTAGTATATCTATTTTCTGTAAAGTATCACTTCAATCTTATGCATGGAACACAACAAATCCAAGGGTTTTAAGCATCAAGCAACTTCTAACCACCCCAAAAAAACACAGGACATTCTACAGCATCCATACATTTTGAAAACAAGCCGGTGAAAAATATTTTATACCCCTGCAGAGTCGATGCGTTCTCAGAGTACGATGGCCTGAGCCAGCACGGTGTGTAGAATCACAAAAGCTCAGAACAATATCCAGTGGAAACGGTGCTGAAAAAACCGCAGTCCCTGTCACTAACTTGAACAGTCCTTTCATCTGCAGATGAAAAACACTGATGTCTTGTCAACAGAATCTGTCCTTAAAACCAAAACTGAATTTCCATATCCTATCTGGAGTTAAGATATTC
The DNA here is from genome assembly GCF_003343005.1 of Rhea americana. NCBI lineage: Eukaryota > Metazoa > Chordata > Aves > Rheiformes > Rheidae > Rhea > Rhea americana. The sequence goes on along the minus strand of NW_028187177.1, from coordinate 3,319,669 downwards.
AACTTCGACAGCTATCAGTAATCCAACAAGAGCACAGGTACGAAATGCACTAGAATGTAAGCAGCCCCATAACAAAACAGGGGAAAGTCTGACTGATCCTCCCTCCCTCTTTCTACAAAAAGAGGCATCTTAAGTACAGACAGGAGAACGTTACTAAAGTATGAAATTCTAAGCACTGTGTTCAGATTTAGATGGAATAAGATGGAGACAAATTGCTTTAAAAAAAAAGTACGACAGTGCATCAATGTGTTCACAGCATTTAAGCAGCAAGGTGCTCACAAGAGTTTAAGCGTCACAAGCTCAAAGGACAGCGTTTCACTTTGTCTAGACCCTGGACGGCTGTCTAGGATGACTGCACTGAGGCASAGCAGAAAAACATTTAGCCTAATATTCTGTATCCACCACGTCCAATAGCAAGAGATGTCACAAGAAAATTTAAGTTAGAAGGGACCTCCAGAGGCCACCTAATCTAAACTCCTGCTCAAAGCAGGACTATCTTCAAGCTGCTCAGGTTCCTTCAGAAGAATATGAAGGGTAAGTACATGAATATTTATAAGTATTCCCAAAGCCTCCCTCATTTTGAGGCTCAAGAGCTTCCTGAACCTGAAGCAGTATCTGCCATTTGCCCTCACTTCTGCTCAGCTGGCCGGTATTACTGGTTGAATTTGCAACATTAACAAATATCATAAATGCCTCCTGAGTAGGAAATACTCTGGGTAAGGCTTCCACTTTCCAACCAATTCCCCACCTGTGCTGTAGTCCATTAAAGAAATGGTCCATTTGCTGTTAGCTAACTGAGCTCCAAGCGTAAAACATGCCATGAGCTAAATTTCTCTATTTGACTTGCCTCAGATGCCTAAAGAGTTACAAACTGACGTTTACCTGTTTCAGTGTCAAGCCCTCAAAAAAAAAAAAAAAAAAAAAAAAAAAAAAAAAAAAAATAAAAAAAAAAAAAAAAAAAAAAAAAAAAAAAAAAAAAAAAAAAAAAAAAAAAAAAAACTCTAGTTCCCATATACATTATTTGCCAAGCCAATTCTAGAAAGCTTTGTGCAAATGTGAAAGATCAGTGAAGAGACAGCTTTGCTGTTAGTGAAAGCACATGCCCATGACAGTATTAACACATCCTTCCTCCTCCTATCTCCATTCACACCTTGTCCTCCCGCTGCTTCTTCCTTTGCCATTCTAATGGCTGTATCAGCAATTCAATAGTTAACACTGACAAATAGGCTTGCCAAATTTTACAGCTACCATCTTGTATATTAAGGGAAAGGCAGAAGGTCTGATAACAGAGTGATTGCATCCTGCTGCATGCAGCATGAAGCAGGCAGTCACAGAACAGGCATACTTTGCAACTACATATACTAGAAAATTTTACAGGCATAACTAACCTAGACAGAAACACAGTATGCCTTGCTCAGCTCAACTCTTCCATAAATACAGGATTTCTTTATTTATGGAATCAGCAGGTGCTCTCATGACAAATCCAGAGCTATAAGCATCCCAGGACAGACACTGTTGTTCTGCAGTCATCTTCAGCAATGAAAGACAAAAGGGGTTTCATTCAGATTGCTGCTCTACTCCATTAAGCAGCTTCATACCCAGTAAGTTAAATCCACCCATCTTTGCATAGCTTTTCCTCCTTCTAAGATGCTACAGTGCTCTCAGAAGCATTTTACTCAAAAAGTACCTGCACTTCTAAAGAGGTACCTTTATTTCACTGACATGGCTGGAAACTTCCCAGACAGGGCTGTTCCTGCTATAGAACAGTATTTTACATAACTACACCTACCTTTTTGTGCTCCTGAAGTTAACTTGGTACCCAAGTATGGTTGGAGGCCTGTGAGGTGCTGGGATAGCTGGGAGTAGATAGAATGGGTTCGAAATTAAAGTCCAGTCCTTCTCCATCCATGAGGTCACTGTTGATTATGTAATCCATATCACATTCAAGATTCTCCATGTACATGTCAATGTCCAGGTCAGTGGGCAGCCTGTCCTGGTTCAATCCCAAAGGAGCAGGGCTAGCAGAAGAAAGAAGTGGTGGAGTGCCCAGTTGGACTGACTGGGCAGTCGTTGCAGAAACTGGAGCCTTCAAATTGGCCATGCTGGCAGTGTTTTGAGGAGATGCTACTATGGAAACTGTTGACGGCAAAACACTGGCACCAACTGGCTCTGCCTGCTGCTCCGTAGGCTTTCCTCGTGGATTAGCTGGGCTCATCTTACTCTGGGAAGCTTGTCCGCCTAGAAGCAGAAGAGTTCGGCTGCTCATCCTGCTACCAGTCTGCGGGAGAACTGGGTCCACTTGAGTCATCATAACATCCCTTGGAGGTGGAGAGCTGGGTGTCAGAAGAGCTTCCAAGGTCTGAGGGCCAGAGAAATGGCTGACGGAGCTCTGCAGCGAGATATCAACAGGGTTGAACAAGGAATTGCCAAAAGTAGTGGTCTGACCAGCTGCATTTGGGCTCCGTAAGGAAAAGCTGGAATCTCTCTGCATTGGACCACTTGAGGCAGATTGCTGGGTGGATAGCACAGATGAGCTGGGAGACATCAGATTTAACCCATCAATGAGCTCAAGCTCCTCAGTCACAGTCGGTGGAACATTGCTGGATGCACTGGAGTATACTAGAGAAGGGAGAAGCTCTTCATCATGGAGGTCATCCTGCTCAGTCAGGATAGGAGAAAGCCTGGCACTAATGGTGCTTGCATTGGAACTGGTTCGAGGCCGGAAAGTGTTCCACACATCAGAGTCCTCGTTACTTCTTGAGGACGGGCTCCCAGGCCACTTAGGGWATTGGGAGCCAGGACTGTCAGCAGTGGCTTCTGAAGTGGACTGTAGAGAAGCCTTCTTTTTGGATGCTTTACCTCTGACTTTTGCAAGTTTGCTGCTGTTGTCCATGGAGGCAGCTCTTCTTCTTGGTGCCTTTCCACTTTTACCACCTTCAGGATTGAGCATCCACCAAGAACTCTTTCCTGTGGCTTCATTATGAACTTTAATGAACTTGCTGTGYAGGGACAGGTTATGTCTAATAGAGTTCTGAAAAAAAAATATAAAATATGAGGACCTGACAGTTGACACCACACTTCCCACCTAGGTATAAATGTATTAAGACAGTACCCAGAGAAGAAAACTGTAACAAAGATCCACCCATACAAAACTGCTGATTCTGCTTGGACATGCTTCACAACACCAGCAAGGAGTGTAATGTCTCACCGCAGTATCAAGTGCAAAACTATTAATACAACTAGCAGATTCCCACTACCAGGACACTTACACTAAACTTCTCAAAACCATATCCTATTGCTAAGAAATTTGTAACAACTAAACATATCAAAGAGTAGGCAAATTCCCAAATATGGCTTGCAAACTCACCAAGAATCTGAATCAATGTGAGTCAATGTCGCTGCGAGAAAGRGGCACCTTTGTCTTCCCTCCTGTTCCCACCCCAGTAACCATACAGGATAAATTTGGCTGAAATTCTGAATTTTTGTACAGCTCAGAGGATCACTGACTTTGCATAGCTTTCAGTAGGATTAGACTGTATCAGTGAACCAAATAAACAGAATACATGAAAAAAATGCCAAAAGACTTCAAATTCAGTATTCCCATTATCATCTTTATTGCCCAAACAGATAAACAAGAGTGAAATTCTGTGGAGCAGCAGTCATGGTAAACCTGGTGGCTGTAAGATTAAATAGAAACTGCAAGGGGGCAGTACGTTTTCCTCCACGTGCATTTCCAGTGGGGTAGGATGTTCAAGCAGACACCGCACTCCCACACCGTACATGCCACTCAGCCTCTCATCTTTCCATTTGGCAAGACACACATTCCTTGCCCCTCCGAACCCCTCTCCTCTTTTTTGTTTAGCTTTGCTACAAAGTGCAAGCTAAYACAACTGTTACACCATTATCAAACTGACTTTTTGTCCTGCAGCTTTGCTGGTAAAACCTCCAGTATTTTAGAATCAGCAGCAACAATCTCATTGTTTGAGCAGATCCCCCATAAACTTACATTCCTCTCAAKATCTTTACGGTGCATCATTTCATATTTGTATCTGATTTGTACAGATGGTCAAACTGCACATAGAGGTGCTGCACTGGTCACACAGTGATCCAAGAGTACCTCTTACTCATATGAGCTAAACAGCCTACAGCAGCCTTCAGCTTTCATGCAGACCATCTTAATTTGGAACAAAGTAAACTGTGCTTCTATCATTCTTTTCCATCACCTCTCAACAGAGTTTTCCTGCCTAGTGCTTTCCTTCTCCCCACCCTTTTCCTCTTTGACAAGTCCTTACTAGGCTAATTTTGTCCAGCTCACCTAAAGCACTGTCCTAAAACGAAGCAGATGTAGATAAACAGAGGGAAAGTGGAGAGCTGTCATGGAAAAGGAAGGAYATGTAGAAGCGGTTCTGCGTTAGCTTTCTATTTAATCTTTGGCTGCCGAGAATTTGGAGAAGAGCATTTGGCTGCTTGTGCTCAGTATGGAAGGATAATACGCTCTCACTCAGAAAGTCCCCCCCAAGGCTTCCTGTGGAGATCAGACCTGCTGGAACATGTGCCAGTGTCTTTAGACAGTTACCTGAYTTGAGCTCTTCATAGCAACAGCTATACAATATGCCTGTTTGGCCTTATTAAAAAATATATATATATATATATTTTCCTTGTAATTGCAAGAAAAATAATTCAGACTGGTACCCTGTCTCCCGAAAAGGCTGCTGCTTTGGTTTCTAAAGAATTATCCCTTCCCCAGGTGAACGCTCCTGATGCCAAACACATACTGTTGCAGCAATAAAAATATACCAGGTTGTCACATATTCTTCATTTATTCCTCTGAAAGGAACCTGAACTTTTGTCACCAAGTCCCCTCAGGAATGACTCAGTAGCTGGTACACACAGTACATGTTTGGAGTTGTATAACTGCTGGTTTCTTAGCTCCATTTACTGAACTTGAACTTTAAACTAGTAGGTTCGGGATTTCAGAATTTCACAGACAACTATATTCCATTTTCTGCTAGATATCATTTACAGCTAAAGCCAGGTTTTAATTACCATGTCAAGAGGAGTACACTGCAGAAGCCTTTCAGCAGCACTGAAACCTGAAGAAAAAGAACCATCACTTCTGGCTCCAAACAGAAATTTTAGTTTCGAGTTTTTCAGTCTTTTGGCTAAAAAGAAGCTATCATGAAATAAGGTTAGCATCCACATCAACGTAGATACAGGAAGCACGGAACCTTTTATGCCATTAAGAGAGTCTCAAAGTGCTTTTACATGTTTCTGTTAAATTGACATAATGGCCAGCAGCCGCAGAAACAGGCGACTGCTGTACCACTCGCTCCCTCGTCTCCTAACCCCTGCTTCCCACCAGCACAAGCGTTTGTCTGACTATAACCTGGTTCAGAGAGCTAACCCAATCCAAAAAGTAGCCTTATCCCTCCTGAAAACTACTTCTCCTGCCTGTTTTAGCTCCTTGAATGTGCTCCTCTGGGGCCAACACCAACAGGGAAGGAAGAGAACAACGTACGGCTGCAGGTAAGAGAAAAAAGCAGGACACTGTTATGGCTAACTGCTGTCAAAACTGCAACTCCTAGCTCGCCAGATGCGTTCACACCTCTCCGGCAAGCTTCGTAAGGCAGCTCACCACCACAGCTGCAGCACCYGCACTTGTAAGGCAGCTGCGTGCCTGGGCCTCCCTGTTACTAAAGGTACTAGAAGACTCAGGTCCAGATACTCCCCGCGTGGAAGTGAACTGACTCACCTACCAGCTTTGGCATTCTGGGAGGGCATAGGGGACTGCAGCGAGTGACTCCTGACAAGGGGAAGCGACCACCGGAGGGTATCAGGGAAGTCAGGGCTCCGGCAGACAAGAGGAACTGCTCCGTCTCAGGCAGGTAGCACGAGGAAGACTCCTTTACTCCCAGCTCTCTCACGTTAGTGCGCTGTACRCTCTCCAGCGCCAGAGCGCATCTGCTGGGATGATCTAACATGCCTGACATACAGAGGGCACCCTCAAATCTCATGAAGTAAATGGAAAATTAACTATGCTAAAATAATGGTAGTACTCCAAGCCAAATCTGACAGGAGAGGAAGCGACAGAGTTCAGTCGCCCAGGCGACCCTGACGTATTTCCTTTTTCTATGTTAGGCAACTCAAGCTGAAAATATAGGCGAAGTGAGCTTTTCAGATGTCCAGCTTCACACCAGCTGGGATTTTCCTGCACTGCTGAGCACTTGCAATCCACAAGCTTTTAGCTATGTGACATCTGTGACCACAAGGAAGCGTGATTTGGAGGAACAAGCATAGTCAGAAAAACCTCCGTTCCAGCTCCTCAGGAACCTCTTCAACAAGTGGTTGTAGGAGGATGGGTCTACTATCTTCTCAAACATCTTACAGAGGTTCTGGAGGCCAAATCATTTTTCTGAGCTTATGACAGGTTATGCTGCATGCTAAGTACTGTGGTGCATAAATAAATAAATAAATAAATAAATGAAGCAAGCCAGCCCGGCTCTCTGATCTGCCACAGATCAAAGATGATTCCTGTAAACCACATTCAGACAAAAGCGTTATGAAATTCATGATAGATATCATGCTAAATTAAAGTTTGGCTAGACACATTCACTGTACACCGAACAATCAATCATTCACTTGACCCCAACCTCCTCATGCGCAAGACGGGGTACRGGGAACAGCCAGAGCAGGGTGACCAACAACACACACAAACGGTTTCCTAACTYCCAAATAGTTACCACCGCTTTAAAACTTCTTCTTTGATAAAATCTCCTAGCTCTATTTACCAAAAAGGAATACTCCTTCCCATTGCGATAGCCCTTTCCCCCACATCGGGGTCAGGGAGTAGGTGCAACACAACGGGGTGGAGGTCTGAAGAGGAGGAATCAGCCACGGGAGCTGGGAGCCCAACTAGGCAACTCGCTCACCCGGTCAATCCTTCCAGGCAACTACCGCAGATACTGAAATACTGTGTAGCAAGCCCAAGCGCTTCCTACACACGGCGGCATACCACTGACAGCCTTTCCAAGCGAATATATGGCTATGTAGGTAAGTCTCAGGTTACCGACCATAAAACTGATGGGTTTTTTTTCAGCAGGTCAGAGTGTCTGAGCCAAGTACTTCATTGAGATATAAAAGGTCTCTCACATAAGTCAGAAGAAACAAGTTTAATTTCACTCTCCTGCAACACACCTTTCTCGAAGCACTGATCTGATCAGAGCAAAAGAGGAGATGGCTCTTTTGTACCTTGCCCGGAGCAGCACGAACACGCAGCAGYGGTGCGTGAACCATGCTAGCAGAGCGCTCCAGGCCAAGCCAAGCACAAGCTGTACCAAGAAAGACTCACAAAACAGCTATCCCTGCAAACTGCGTRCTTGCCTGCATCTGCCTGAATTTTCAGACTGTCACCTCTCCCTAGCACCAGGACTACCCTTCCCGGACAATTTCAAGCTCCTGCTATGAACAATGGAAGCACCAGAATTCTTGGCAAAATACCTCTTTTGAGGATTAATGACAAAAAATACTAGAAAATTTCGATGTACAGTCACTGCTGCTCCCTCTAATACATTCTCACTGCCTTGGAGGCATACAAAGAATATGGTTACATCCCGGCGTAGGGCCATGTTCCAACGCTGGGCCTGTAATTGTGCTAAATTATAATTTGCCATGGCATTCTTTGCAGGCTGCGAGAGGAGGATGCCCCACCTTGCACATTTGTCAGTGCCTGTCTCAGCATTCACCCTGGCACTTGGCTCCAAAGGCTTTAGGAAAAAGTCTTCTTTGCAGAGGTTTTTGCAAAGCTGCACTCTGCTGAGTAAACAACTTCTCCAGAGCCAGGGAACCAAAACATTTTTCTCCTTCCAGAACACGCATGTGAGTGGACAGCAAGCTTAGGAGACAAAAAGCTGTATCTTATCAAGAACATTTTCCTTTTTGTAATCTCTGAATCCAGAGTGAGTTCAGAAAAAAATACAGAACCCTAGCTCTCTAAATAGGAAAATTGTGGCAATTTACCAGTTTACTAAAACATGCAAGCATATACAAAAGCTACTCTGGATTAGGCAGAGCAGAAAAAACCTGCTGGAACAAGTAATACCAGCATCCCAGGAACAGTCTTCACTGAGAACTGCTTGAAAAAATAAGCTGTTGAGCAAAGCACCTTCTGAAAACAAAGTACCTGGGTACAGGAAAGAGTAGCAGCAAAATCTTCAGGCAATTTGATTTGCATTGCACAGGGCAGGTAGGTTTTCACCAGAAAGGAGAGCCCTCTCCCCCTTTKGAGGGGAACTCCTACAGCATATTAAAAACAACAAACAAAAATCTTGCTCTCCCATCTTTTTCAGTGCAGTATACCTGGGTGGGGTAAGGGGGTTAATGTCACTTTAAATAAAGAGGGTTAAGAACATGTTACAGTTGAGACATTGCAACTCCACATTATTAGTGTAAGAAAGTTCAATGTAGAATAGTATTACTTCAGGTAGATGAACTTCTTTGAAAACACTAGGGCCTTTCTCAGCACCCCACAGAAAGTAGTCGTCTTTGCTAAGCGGTGCTGCCCACAAGCCCTTGTACAGCGGGCAGGACATCAGACTCTGAACTACGCCTCCTCTACATACAAACATGCATTAGACTGAAGGTTGGGCAGAATTACTTAAACTCAGCATCTTAGTACTGAGCAAAGTTTTACATTTCCTTTTGCTTTATGGCTTTTTGGCTTAAAGTTGGCTATGTCTCAGGGAGTGAGGAGAGAAAGACATTTTGAATATCTTCTCAAATCATCACCTTGAAATTATGATTACCAAAAGTCAGAAGGAAATCTGCATAAAGCCTTCCCCCCACAAGACGCTCCTATCCACAGAGAGGATTTCTTTGTGTAATACAAGAAAGAGCTCCTGGCACTGGTTTTGGCCTTCACCTGCCCATGCTAAGAAGCTACAGTTGTGACAAGTCAGAGCCAAAGATCTTCAGAGATCCTGCAGAGTCCATGTGGAGATGAGCAAACAGCTAATGTGATGATTCTAGGAACTGACCATTGATTTTTGTAGATCTGCAAAAAAAGCAAGGAGAAGCTGACTGGACAGTAATCAACAAGCAAATGAATGATAAACTTTTCATTTTCACTAAAGTAAGTCTTCACTTAATTTCAGATCCACTGGACTGGAACTCATTTGGAAGGCATAAGGATAACCTGGCTGATACTACCAGCCCCAGCACAGTAAGAACATGGATGAGGCTTGGTTTTGCCTTCTCACTTATTACTTTTCCATGGAAGAACATCAGATGGCCATAGGAGGAGCAGCCAGTTCAACTTTTATCCAAGTGATAAAGCTTTCTGTACGCTCTGAAAGAAGGTTCAACATCCTCAACTCTAGGAGGTGCCCAGTGACCTTCAGAGCCAGCACTACAGCTGTGGAAGCCAGGGAAGTCACTCTAATCTTAACCAGAATTGCAGGCTATATGTGAGGAATCACCACAGAGCCCTCCCTCAGGTCTCCTGATCTATCTGGTCAACAGCTAACATCAACTACAAGCAACGCACATATAACTCAAGAATGAAAAGAGGGCTGAACATCTGCAGGCAAAATGCTGCCCCACACAAGAAGGGGTAAGAGCTAGCTGACAGGTGACAGCTTCTGTTTCAGACAAGCAGAGCACCTAGTGATTCCTAATTAGCAATACACACACACATTTCTGTCAAAGTGAAYGCAGAGATGTCAGCTAAATCTCCTATAACTAATGCTGTACTCTAGAATCAGTCGCTTTTCCTAYGTGTGCAACATAAAGGAAAAGGTGGTGATTTTTGCTAAGGTGAAACATCTCTGATAGATTAAAAAAAAGGATGATTTTAAGGTTCATTATATTCCTATGAAGACAAATAAAACGGTTTTGGGAGAATACGTGAAATGTTTCACGGGGAAAGACTAGTCCTGAACACCGCTCATGGCTGTACGAAGCTTGCTTGCACTCTCGGAAGCAAGGCATTCAGCAGCCAAGGCACACAAACTGCTTCAGAAGGGTTTACATGCTTCTGCTGAAGAGAGCGTAGCTTTATTCCAAAACCTTAACACCTTCTTCCCACAAACAATCTAAAAGCCAGGAAGAATTATCCTCTTATCCATARAGCAGCTTGCAGAGTACTGAGGAGAGGATTACAAAGAAATCCAGGGACACACCCCTGCTGGGACACTTCTGCCTTTCCGCCCAGTTAATTCTTAACTTCTGTAGAAATATCACAGAGAAAAGGTAGACTGCACATCCAGCAAAACTGTCACTTTACAAAGCATTTAAAACAGTTCAAGAACAGCAAACACTACCTTCCTCGAAAACAGATTTTCCGGAATTCACACAGGTTACACCCTTGTAGCCTGTAACAGTTGTATTTCCCTCAATTGTATATTGGAGTGAAACAGCTGTAAAGTAATTCTGAAGTAACAATGAGTTTATGGATTTTATATTAGCTAAAGTGGATAAAAGTAAGTGTTTCAAAGAYGTTTTTCTTTTAGTTTCTAGAACTGCAAGAGCTGTAGTATCTTAAACTAGATACTAGATTTAGCAACAGCTCCATATTAGTTTCCTTGTCCAACCCATTCACTTCAAATTTGAGATATCAATAAAGCYAAGATGACCCAAGAAGTTCTTCTTTTTGCCTACAAATTAAAAAGATGCAGAGCATCACAGTTCTAAAATACAGAACAGTAACAAAAAGCAGCTTCATTTCTCAACTGAAAATACATCCTTCATTTGTTTTAAAAAAGTGCACCTATTAAGTTTACTAAGTCCACAAAATTAATCAATTTGACTTACTCAGCACCTTTTAAACTGTAAGTTTCTAACCTATTTTAACCCAATGCACCTTAATAAAAATAGATTAAAAATCTTTTGTCACAAAAATAATTCTTACTGCAAGTAAACAAAGAAAAAACAAATCTAAATAACCATATGTTAACATAAAGCAGGGCTAGAAATCAGAGCTGTGCAGTCACCCGCTGCTCCAGCCTCACATGCTCCATCACACAAGCCAGGGCATGCATCCTGCCAAGCTATGCCAACRGGATTTGAGAGGGAGGGTAAGGAAGAAAATGGAGCAGAGGGAATTCCCGCAGTTCCTTTTGCTTTTCTTGGATACCTAATTGCTTAGTTAGCAATATACCATCTATATACAAAAACAGACTTGGACAATATTTGTCAGAAATTAAAACAAATTTTTAGGGGAATTTCTTCCAGCCTTTAAACAGCTTCAATTGTATCTCCACCATAGTTTCCTGCTTGCTGGGTAAAGTCAACAGTTTTAAGCTGCTCTAGCTATACAGTGGGCCAATTCCAAGCACAGCTGCTGTCATTCTGCCTTCTCTCAACTTCCCTCACAAGACATTTCTCTTCTCTTCCCATGCTAAAGCTAGCCTGAGCTAGCCCATTCACAGGATGCAAGACTTCAAGTGAACTTAATCACCAGCACTTCAGATTTCATCAAACAACTCCAAGAACAGTGCGGCCTTTGCCCAGAGACGTTCCCAAAGAGAAAATACACCAATGCGATGACCTGTTTGACAAAATAATATGATTCTACACAGCAGCAGCAGGACCAGGACAACTTGCCTTAACCTAAGGGAACCRGAACTGTCTGTCAGTGAGACCATCAATTCTACCGAAAAGAAAGCAAATGTATCCAAGCACACTGTCTAAGTGCTTGTTAATAGGGATTCAATCTCCATAAAGAATGAAAAAAATGAATAGGTAATTTCAGTCAAACTACTAGCTCTCTCTAGGAACATGCAGTGAGCTGGACAAACAGGAAAGGTGAAATGTTTTGCATTAACCTATGCCAACCTAAGCTGGAACAGCTGTGCTCCTCTCACGGTGTTCCTACCCTCTCTTGAGCAAACACCAGCATTCATGCAGCCGCACAATGTGCCACTTCAGAGAGCTGAGCCAACTGAAAGCTAACCTACCAGAAAAAGCTATCAAATTTTCTGCAAATCCAACTCTGAGCTGACTGGCTGCTTGGTCACACAGGCATCAGCTTGCAGGCAGAGGAATGCCCAGCTGGAGTCATGGAAGCCCCAAACCACATGGGCTCAAGCTGCCACAGCACCGCACCACAAGGCAGGACTGCTAACCACAGAGAGAGACTCTGCAAACAAGGGGAGCACAGCGTAATTCCAGTCTGCAGCAACAGATCACACGCTTCAGATTCCCGTCATCCTGGCATCCGCTATGATATATTAGGATAGCGCAAGGGACTATTTCACAAGCCAGTTCTCACATCTCCCYTTCTCTCTGCTCGAGTTCATTTGACTAAACAGAACGGGAACACCAGGCTGCCACCTGCAGAGGACAGAAATGCAAGTTAACTCTTGTAACAGAACTTAGCACGTGCCTATTACCAGAGCAACAGGAGAAGGTAACATTAGGATTTCTGAACAACATATTCCTAGGTCTGCTTTCCCTTTCCCTGACTCCAGCAGAGGTCCTCAATCACTCGCTACGCAGCCGAATCGGCACTGCTCTGGGACCTTTCTGAAGGGAGGTTCTTGAAAGCCAAGAATGTCTGCTATGAAGCAGTTATTTATACCRAGCTTAGCACAGCTGCTAAAAAACTACAGCCTTGGGTTTAAAAGCCCTTCAACCAACGCTTCGCCTCATACAGCCGCTCAGCTAGAGCCTGTTCGCCCACCCCGCTTTCCCGGGAAGCTTTCGGGGATCCAAAGCGCACACGGTGCAGCCTTCGGCGGCCTCCGCCGAGCTGCGGAGACACGAGGGGACGGACGCGGGGCACCAGCGCAAGGCGCTGCAGGCCGGCAGCCGGGCCCGGAGCAACGCGGCAAGGCAGAGGGCGCCGGCGGCGGCCCGCGCCCCCCGCTAGGGCCGGCCCGGCGCTCTCCCGCGGCCGCCGCGCCCGGCACCCCCCTCCCGGCCCTCCCTCCCGGGGCCCCGGCGCGGCGCGCACCTTCCAGCCGGC
>NW_028187177.1:3300711-3304926 GCF_003343005.1 Rhea americana | reverse complement strand
TCTCCTGCCGCGCTGCGCTGAGGTGCAGGGGGAGGCCCGGCCCGGTGGGGCTGGCGCCTCGCCTGCGGCTCCGCAGGGGGCGAGGGCTCAAGGTCGGAGCGCCCCGCAGGAGCCCTTCTCCGTGCGGGGAGCGCTGGCTGCGCCCCCCCGGCGGGCTGGCGCTCCCGGCCCTCGGGACGCTGCTGAGCCGCGGGGGTGGGGTGAGCGCGCAGCTGTGCTGCCGGCAGGGAAGGGAAGCCCGCTGCGGGTACCTTGGGCCYGGGCCGCAGCACGCTCTGGCCACCCTCTCTGAGTAAACTTGTTCCCTTTGCAAAGAGCGCACAGCAGGCTCGGCGCTTCTCACGGGGTTCTGGGCCTTAGCGGAGCTGGGGTGGTGGCTTCTTCAAGGATCTGCTGAAGCAAGTAAAGCTGAGCTTCCCCTGAAACAAGCTGCCACYRGTGTGTGTTACGATACTGGCACTGRCTTCTGTTCCATGGCATGATTTAACTGATGAGTCCCTGCTGCCTTTCAGAKGAGGACTGGGTATTTACTTTCTTTTCTGTCCTGATACTTGATTTCCTTCAGCCTGCAGGTGTCTGGCAGATGGCAACGAGAATCTCTTAGTCTTCCTGAGACTAGYTCTTGCACAGATACTCTAAAAGAAACTGGTTTTATTTTGCAGACCTGATGAGAATATAGTTATATATGTGGCAGCAACACCTGTGCGCATCTAGTGCTCAGAAGGTTCTGCTGCCTTAGTTCCTTGAGTGTTTTGGGCTGTATAATTGGTAATGCGAAGGTGAAGTTACTGGAGCTTTCAGGCTTCAAACTCTGGTGTGGGGGGAAGAAGGGAGGAGAACCGCTGCAAGTTGCTATCGTGGCACAGGCCAGATATGAAAAAGATGCTTTTTCATTTTGGTAGTCAGTGTGCTCTGTAGAGAAGATTATAGCACAAGGTCTGGCCTTGGACAGTTGCTGGGACAAGATTTCCTCCCTTAGTTCTTCCATGGAAACAGCAATGYCAGATGGGAGGTTCTTTAGCACTGCAAGCTGCTATGAAGCTTTCTTGAACACCAGTTCAAAATGGAGTGAACTCTTTGGGGGAGAGAGAAAGAGCCTTCTCTGTAGTGTGAGCCCTGGTTCCAGTGCATGCCCCTGGGAGGGRGTGTGTTCCTGAAATAGTGACTTGAGGGGGAAGGAAAGGCTCGCTCCAAGTAGTCTGGCAAGTGCTTGCTTGATTTTGAAGGGCTTCAATGCTTATGTCCTGAATAATGGAGCTGGGTGTTCTCGTGATGCATCCTTCTCAGGGGGCTTGACTTTCTAAATGCAGCTTCAGCTTCCAATTACATCTTGAAATACTATCTGGCTTCCAAACTAACCTGCAAATTAACTACTTCTCTTCRTTACAGACAAACCTCCCCATCTTCAAATTGAAGGAGTCATGTGTGAGGAGAAGATACAGTGACTTTGAATGGCTGAAGAATGAGCTGGAGCGAGACAGTAAGGTGAGGCCTAGCTTGGACCTGTTCCTGCAATGAACAGGAACATACGAGAACAGTTGAGGCAGTGATCATGTCTTACCCAGAGGAGAGGCTGTAGTGGGCCGCTGCTCAGGCTTGAACTCTGGACATACGACGGTGCTAGAGATGAGTGTCACAAAGTGAAGGATACAGTCTTGCAGGAGGCAGTTCTGCTAACGGAGGTGATTCTGTGCTTTCAGATTGTAGTACCACCACTGCCTGGAAAAGCTTTGAAACGACAGCTTCCATTCCGAGGGGACGAAGGCATCTTTGAGGAGTCCTTCATTGAGGAGCGGAGACAGGGACTAGAACAATTTATTAACAAGTAAGCTTGATGTTCTGGGCTTACTGTTTGCCTGCCCTCCTGGCAGTGCCAGCAAGAGGGTTGTGGGTTGAGCAGGAAGGAATCTTGATCTGCTGTGTGCAAGTGCCATTTTGAAGGATGGTGCCTGCAGCTAGGTAATGAAGTCACATTTTTAAAGGAAGTCCTGCCTTGAGTGTAGACTGTATTCAGTGCTCTATTCTGAGAGTGAAATGAGTATTAGCAGATAAGTTGTGCTGCACAGACTGACTGACTGAGTAGTATTGTTTTAGGACACTCATGACATGCCACAGAGCTTGTCAGCGGAGGGATTACTCTGTGCTCAAGCATCTCTTATTGGCCATGTTACGCACTGATCCAGTGCCCTTGGCCTGACTCCATTATGACTGTTTCAAGGTTGCAGTTTGATGTTGAAAAGCACAAGTCCCTGGGCTTGTTCCCCTTGGCCTGGTGAGGTGTCCAAGGCTGTGGAGAGATCATGAAATTTTTTGCCTGGAGTTGGTCCTTGTTAGTGAGGTTTGCCTTATTCACTACTTGCTTTATTACTTGCTGCTGTGGGGGCCTTTATAGTGACTGTGCTAACCTCCACTTCTGATTTTCTTCCAGAATTGCTGGACATCCACTGGCACAGAATGAGCGCTGCTTACATATGTTCCTGCAGGAGGAGACTATTGATAGGAATTACGTCCCAGGAAAAGTGCGCCAGTAGGAGCACCTGGCACTGTCTTCCTCCATTCCACCTTCCCTCCTGCAAAAATGACATTTATTTTTACACTAAATCTGTCTCTTCTGAACCAGCTTTTCCTCTCTTGAACCTCCCAGTTTGTTCAGTATTTTCCTCTTTTGTAACTGGCAGCAGTCTGTTCTACTGGGCTGTGGTCTTGGCCTAAAGGTATGAAGATTTATGCAAGTGAATGTGTTGTCCTGCACCTAGTGTCAGGTGTGAATAAGTGTGGAGCAGGAGCTTGCTTATGGCATTACGATGTATGAGCTGCCTCTCTCCCTGTACAGAAAGGTGTGAGATGACCTTCACTCCCCTGTCCATGCAGCCCCAAGCATCTCTGCAGGAGACTCTGAAGAATAGCAATTGTCATGTTGGTCAGAGGTTGCATCAAGTATTAGCGTTTTAGTAAGGCTTATCCAAAACAGCGAGTAGGTACCTGGGTGTGTTGGTCCCTCGTCCACCCCATTCACCCTGCATGAACCCCCTGTTCTTCACTGTCTGGAAGTGCTGAGGTCCAAGACTTTCTCTAGCCCTGCTCTCAGCCTCCTGCATTACCGGCCTCTTTGGTGTATCAGTGTTAATCCCCCTCCTTTCTAATGTGCTGCTGGCAGCTTGGGGGGTTTCCACAACATGTGCTCTCCTGATGCTCTGCCTGAGCAGTTTGGTGTATGGACGCTGGGATAGCCTGGGCTATGGCAGCGTGTGCTGTGATGCCTTGCCTGGGGTTTAAAAATGCCAATGTGTGGTGGCACTTCCAGCAGCACCCTGTTCAGCTGAGCTATGGTGACCTTCTGCACCCCAGCTGCTGAGGGAGGGAGACTGGTCTGGCTGAGGAAGAACAGAGGAAGGCTAGTGGGGCACTGTGGTAGTGTGCAGCGGGGATGACAGCTGCTGGCAGAGGAGCCTAGCACTCAGAGCTAGGGTGAGGCTGAAACCACCTCTCCAGAAAGGGATGGCAGAAAGTGCTAGGTCGGTGTTGGATTRGATGCTTGCTTGTGTAACAGGATAAGGACTGATCATCCTTTCTTTTCCCCTGTCCTGTGATGAGCTAGGCAGTTACTTATGTTGAAGGGAAGACACAAGACTAGTCAAGGAGCTGTTTGGAGCGTGAGAGGGACCACTGGGCTGTGACCTGCTGCACTACAACTGCCCTTTGGAGACTCCTCCAGCTTTCGCAACTGCAAAAAGTGAGGTTCAGCCTCTGCTCTGGGATTCATTAGGTCGATGTTAGCAGCTGACTGGTTTGTAAACACTTGATCRTTTTGGGGCAGCACAGTTGAGCCTGTCCTGGAGTGTAGGTCTRCAGGGACTGACCTGCTCCTACCAAGCATGTCCCCTCGGGCCTTGGCAACGTCTCGTGGGTTTTCTGGCAAGGAACTGGTGCCCGTGGGTGAGAGGTGGGCCTGAGAAGGCTATGTCGCTGAAAACGGGAGAGAACTGCTCCGGGGGCTGGCTCGGCCTGGGGACAGCTGCCAGGGTGGCGTGGGGGGCCAGGCTGCCGGACACTTGYAAGGGGCTTGGCCGGGCGAGCCCCTGCCGCGGGCCCCTCATCCTGTGTATCCCGCTGCGGGGCTGTAATCCACCAAGCTGTCTACACCCTGTCCAGTGTAACGTCCCAGTTCCGTTCGCATTAAACCACTGTGAAGCCAGTCTCTGCCTCGTCCTGGGT
>NW_028187177.1:3296859-3300006 GCF_003343005.1 Rhea americana | reverse complement strand
CCGCGGGCGCCAGGCTGAAGCTGGCGCGGGCCGCCAAGCCCGGGCTCCGGCGTCCGGGTGGGACGCCGCAGCCGGCCGCCGCTCCCGAGGGCTCCAGAGGCCCCGGACGCGCCGCGGGAAGGGGAGTCCCTGCGAGCGGCGCAGGTGGGAGCTCGGGAGACCTGCGGAGGGCTCGACGCCCGCCGGGAGGCTGCTGCCCGCGGCCTGGCCCGGCCCCGACGCGCGGCAGCCGCCGGCGCTTCGGAGCGGCAGCGTCTCGCGTTCTTCCCGCCGCAGCCGCCGCCGTCGAGGCCGGGGGTCCCGGCCGGCCCTCTCGGAGCCTTTCTACAGCGATTCCCGTCGCGGCTTCTCGCTCCCGGCTGCGACCGCCAGGAAAAGTGGCTTCCCCCAAGCGCTTTTGCCTGGGTAAGGGCGAGCGTGGGAGGGAGCCGCGAGCCGCCGCCCCGGAGCAGAGGGTCCGGGCGGGGCTGCSCGGCTGCAGAGCCCAAGGGTGATGGCGAGGAGAGGACGGGAGGGGGCAGCGTGTGCCCGRGGACGGCAACGAAACGCCGAGGCCGCGGGAAGCCCCTCCGGCGCGGGGTGCTGGCAGGGCGCTTCGTGAGCCGGGCTCGATGCTCTTGGCTTCCCGGACCCCGCTTCAGGCTCGGCCCCTCGGCAGCTGGCCCGCGACGCGACCCGAAGGCCGAAGGCGGACGGCGGCAGCGGGGGACGGCAGGCTGCGGCACGGGCTGCCCCGGGGGCCGGTGAGCAGCGCGGCTGCGGGGATGCGGCTGCTGCTGAGCAGGTAGGAGCCGGTGTGTCCTGGCACCGCTGCGCAGGGCTTGGGCCAGGGACACCGCAGACGGGAGGTGACCAGGTGAGCAGAGAGCCTGAGACTGCCAATTTCCGTGCTGGTGTTTGAGCTGGCCGGGCTCTGGGCGACTGGAGGGGGGGGTGTGTGGGGGGGGGAGCAGCACCCCTGCAGCACGCTGCTGCCAGCCCGCAGGTGCTCGGCTGTGCCAGGAGCTGGAGCGTGTTCAGAGCGAGCTGGAGCGAGTGAAGAGCGAGCTCGGTACGTGGGGCTGAGGGGTTCGGGGGGGGGCGCGCATGCCGTGCAGGCGTAACGCCCCCAGTGCCCGCCGCGCTGGCGGCACCCGGCCGAACGGCGCCGACTGCCCTGTGCGCCCAGCTGCGAGAGTGGCCCARTGCGAAGCCTATCGGCGCACCATCTCCCGCCTGCGGGCTCAGCTCCGAGCAGCAGGTACATGTGGGCCCCCGTGCGGGCCCCGGGGCTGCTCCGGCGTCCCGGGAGAGGGCCAGAGCGCGCGGCCTTCCCCCGCGGTAAGGCAGGGCAGCAGCYGCGCTCTGGCGCTGCGCTTGTTCCCCAGGAGCGTGGCCCCAAGGTGCGCCGGGGGACGGGACCGGTGTCTCGGGGAGGGACTGACCGCAGCGGCTTGTCCAGGCACCCGAGCGAGCTGCCGTGCGCCGGCGGCGTTTGCGGAGCTGCTGAGCGAATGGAACTTTTTAACTCCYTATATACAAAATAAAGGTCTCTCTTTGCAGCGTGGCTCGCTGTCCGCCGGGATTGGGCTTTCCGGAGGGCCGGGCGGCGAGGGCAGGTCTGCGCCCGGCTGCGGCTGCGCGGAGGAGCCTTGCTGGGAGG
The DNA here is from genome assembly GCF_003343005.1 of Rhea americana. Lineage (NCBI taxonomy): Eukaryota > Metazoa > Chordata > Aves > Rheiformes > Rheidae > Rhea > Rhea americana. Next base: position 3,298,364 of record NW_028187177.1, on the reverse strand, counting down.
AGGTGGGTGCTGGTGCAGGGCCGAGGCCGGCGCGGAAGCAGGGCTTTCCCTGGACGTCGCTCGGCCTGCGGCGCTGGACACGTTGCCTGCTCCGAGCGATCCCTCTGCCTGGCCCTTCGCTGCAGGGGGGGGTATGGGCTGCAGGGCCCCGCTGTCTGCAGCAGGTTGGCGCAGGCGCCTCGTCCCGCTGCTTCGCATCGGTGAATCCTGCTGTTCTGAGCAAGCAGTGCCCTGGGGCCGAGCTGCGGAGAGCGGCGTCTTCCTGTATCCCGCTGTCCCAGGCTTGCTTATTTGGCCACTGCCGAGTGCCTCAGGCAGCGCTCCTCTTCCAGGCGTTCCCGTCTGGCCACGCTGCGGTGCTCCCTGCTCCATCTCCCGCCCTGGCAGACCGTGGGGCTCGAGAGCTGCTTTGGATCCGCTTCTGTGGGGCGTTTGGCCTCGTCTCTGGACCGCAGCTACATCCTACCCGTGTGCCTGCATAACCTGCCCTTAGTGCCAGCTCTGCAGCCGGCCCTGCCGCTCCCTGCCCCGCTGTGGCTCCTGGTGGGACGTGCGCTGGGCCCCCACCTGCTCCGCACTGCTGCGCAGCGGAAAGAGCGTGGGGCTGGGAGGTGAGGACGGGGCCTGCGGAGCCCACTGCAGGCTGCTGCCAACGCTGCGGGCAAGGCGGGGTGCGAAGGAGGAAACTCCTGGGCGGAGACGGCGAGGGGAAGGTGACGGAATTCCTCGTGAGCTCCCTTCCTTCCTTCCCGGCAGAGCGCGCGGGGCTGGAGCGCGCGGGGAGCCTCCGCGTCGCAGCCCGGCAGCGCCTTCCGCAGGATGCTGCCGCGTCCTTTCCGTCGCTTCGAGCTCGTAATGCCGGCCCGGGCTCTGCGCGGGAAACCCGCTGCTGCCGGAGCGGAGCGGAGGCTCGCCTGTGCCGGCACGCAGCTGGCTCGCCGCCCGCCCTCGCCCTGCCTCCGAGCGGGCTGCTGGGCGCGGGGGGGGGTCCGGGTTGCATCAGGAGCAGGTTCCTGCAAGGCCGGTCTCGGCCTGCGTGCCGCCTCGTGACTCGCTCCTGCTCCGGGCCCTCCGCGAGGGGAAGCTGCTTCAACGCCAGGCGCTTTCGCCGAGGCCGCTGGCTGCCGGCGCGGAGAGCTGCCTGTTGCTCGCGGAGTTTCTCCGTGTCGCGAGCGGTGAGGATGCAGCCCGGCGCCCGCTCCCTGCCGAGCGCGAGGAGCGGCTGGGGCCGAGCTCCGGCCCGCCGTGGGGGGAGCCTGCGCCTGCCCGCCGTGCCCCAGCCTCGCTCCGAGCCCACGGAGAGCTGAGCCCGTGGGAGGGCCGTGGGAGAACCGGGAAACCTCTCCCTGCTCGGCCTTTCCCCGGGCGGGCGGGGGGAGCGTGGCTCATGCCGCTGTTTGCGCTTCCCCGTGGCTTTGGCTTGGGATGCGGGGGGGGGTCGCAGCGGGAGCACTGCCCGGGGGCCGAGCCGTCGTTACGAGATGCGATCTACCAAAACCATATAT
>NW_028187177.1:3284750-3296262 GCF_003343005.1 Rhea americana | reverse complement strand
GCCCCGACCCCGACCGGTGGCTTCGCGCCGCGGCCCCGGCGCGGGGCTGCTGCCGCCGGCGCGGGGCTGGCGGTGGTTTGGGGGCTTCCGCCAGCCTGGCGGCCCGGCTCCCGCAGGGATCCCGCGCCGGGTGTCAGGAAGCAAAAGAGCAGCGCGGGGGAACAGCGGGAGCCCTCCTGGCGGGGCGGCTTGGCCGCAGCGAGGGTGCCGGTGCGGGGACGCTTGTTTTCTTGAAACCTGGCAAAAAATCCGACCCGAGCTGGGGGGTTCATCACGCTTTTGCTCCGGGCTGAGGCCGAAGCCGGAGAGGCCGGCTCAGGTGGAGGATTCCTCAGAAACGAGGTGGTTTACTGCCCCGGGGAAGCAGCCGAGCTGGCAGCTACCAAAGCAACCCCAGCAGTCCCCCCCGCTCTGGATCGCGAGCTCCTGCTGGCGTGTTTTCGTGCTGATGTGTACAACGCGACAGGTTATCGGCGCTGCTACGGGCACCTGGCTGAAACGGCCCCTTTCCCAGCTGCCAGGCAGGAGGAGGAAATAGCTGTCGGGAAGAGCACGCCAGTGCCGACGGGCAGCAGTGCCAGGCTGATGCCGAGCTGCTCCACGGCATCGCTAGCGGGATTGCGACCAGCGCTCCCGGGAGCCCGCCGGCACGCAGGAACGGGGGCCCCGAGGGCCGGCGTCGGGTGCAGCGCCGATGCTGGAGGCAAAGGAGGGCTTGCTGTGTCCCGGTGACTCAGCCCGCTGAATCCTCCTCGCCGGCGGCTGCAGGAACGCTTTGTCCGCCCGCCACGGCCTCTGCGCGCGCCCACGCGCCGGGATGCGCCAGCAGCCGAGTTTGGGCTCGGGGATCGCCAGGCTGCCAGAGGAGSGGGGAGTTGCTCCGAGACAGCGGGCGAGCGCTGGGACGTGCCCCAGGGTGCGGACCATACACACAGCGTTTGTGCAACCGGCCCGGGCGGATGGGACTGTGCAGCGCCCCGGGTGGGACGGAGCAAGCCGAGCAGCTCTGCCCTGCTGGGGTGGCCCTGGCTCGGTGCTGATGGGGCAGCCGTGAGCAGCTCCTGCTCCTCTGGGCTGGCAGTGGTGTCACCACTCATGTCCTGGTCCCTGGGTCCTGCTGCCTGTGGCCTGAGCTCTGCACAGGATGCCTAATTTCCTGCTCTTGTGGTCAGTTCTCTTCTAGAGGTTTTGARCAGCTGGGCACCACCCTCAAGAGATGTTTGGGGAAAAAATGACTAGTGTTGGGAAGAAGCTGCTCCGCCGGCGGGTGCTGGATCTGAGCTCCGAGGAGACACGTTTCGCTCGCTGCCTCTCCACGCTGGACCTGATCGCTCTGGGGGTGGGCAGCACCCTGGGGGCTGGTGTGTATGTGCTGGCAGGGGAGGTGGCCAAGGAGATGGCTGGTCCCTCCATCATCCTCTGCTTCCTGGTGGCTGCGCTCTCCTCGGTACTGGCCGGACTCTGCTAYGCTGAATTTGGGGCACGTGTCCCCAAGACAGGCTCAGCCTACCTCTACAGCTACGTCACCGTGGGTGAGATCTGGGCTTTCACCACCGGCTGGAACCTCATCCTCTCCTACGTGATAGGTATGTGGCACTGCTGGAGCTGGAGGGGGCTAGTGGGATGGCCCAGGACCTGCTGGGCAGGATGTTGGTGGCACATTCCCGTGGTGTCCTGGTGAGTGGCATGGGGGTGGCAGTGGGCACGCACCTGGGGCTATGCTGGGGGCAGTGCTCGGTGCAGCAAGGGCTCAGTGTGGGGTGGATGCTCTTGGCTCTGGTAGGTTGGGGCTGAGGTGGGGCAGACACATGGGATGGGGTCTCACCAGGACCAGGCCCACATCTGGGCTGATGTGCAGCTTTGCTGTTTGCCAGGCACGGCCAGCGTGGCCCGTGCATGGAGTGCAGCCTTTGACAACATCATCGGCAACCACATCACCACCTTCTTCACGAACAAGACCATGCTGCACCTGCCGGGGGTGCTGGCYGAGCGCCCTGACTTCTTTGCCGTGATCCTCATCGGACTGCTCACAGGTGTGTATGTGGGAACGGGGCCGTGGGGAGGCCATGTGGCCAGTGCAGCCCTGCTCATGTCCTCCGCCCCCAGTGCTGCTGGCTTTCGGCGTCAGCGAGTCCGCCCTGGTGAACAAGATCTTCACGGCGGTCAACCTGGTAGTGCTGAGCTTCGTCATCATCGCCGGCTTTGTGAAGGGAAACATCAAGAACTGGCAGCTCACAGAGGAGGACTACCTCAACCACTCATACCTGAACATGCCGGAGGATGCCAGGTGAGGAGAGCCGAYGTGCCAGGCCGGGTCCCGTCCCCTGGAGGTGCCCCGCAGTGGTGGTGACCACGGTTTCTTCCTTGCAGGAGAGAGGCCTTCGGCTCGGGCGGGTTCGTCCCCTTTGGACTGGAAGGGATCCTGAAGGGCGCTGCCACGTGCTTTTACGCYTTCGTGGGGTTCGACTGCATCGCCACCACGGGTAAGGGCTTCGGGAGCGGGCGGTGGGGCAGCTCCCTGGGAGCCCAYGGGGACGGATGCCGTCCCGAGCCCGGTGCTCGCTGCGTGCACGCGGGCTTGGGCCAGGAATAGCTGAATGTGGCCGGGCGCTGGACCCGCCGGGTGTGCGGAGCCCGCCGTGGGGCTGCGAAGCCCACGGGCGCCCCACGCGCCAGGCTGGGACCCACGGCGCCGCTCGCCTCCGCGCAGGGGAGGAGGCCAGGAACCCGCAGCGCTCCATCCCCATCGGCATCATCGCGTCCCTCCTCATCTGCTTCGTGGCCTATTTCGGCGTCTCGGCGGCGCTGACCCTCATGGTGCCCTACTTCCTCCTCAACAAGGAGAGCCCGCTGCCCGAGGCCTTCAAGGCGGTGGGCTGGGAGCCGGCGCGCTACGCCGTCGCCGTYGGCTCGCTCTGCGCCCTCTCCACCAGGTAGGGCTGGTCCCGGCCCGCGGCAGCGCCGCCGGCCCGCGCTGGGCGCGCGCTGAGCCCTCTCCTCCCCGCCGCAGCTTGCTGGGCTCCATGTTCCCCATGCCCCGCGTGATCTACGCCATGGCGGAGGACGGGCTGCTCCTCAAGAGGCTCGCCACGATCAACAGCCGCACGAAGACGCCTCTGTTGGCCACCATCATCTCGGGGTTCCTCGCCGGTAAGGCTCCCCCTCGGCTGCCCCAGGGCCGGGCTCCCGGCCCGGCGAGCCGCGCTCACGCCGTGCGTCCTCCTYGCAGCCCTGATGGCCTTCCTGTTTGACCTGAAGGACCTGGTGGACCTCATGTCCATCGGCACGCTGCTGGCCTACTCGCTGGTGGCGGTGTGCGTGCTCATCCTCCGGTGAGTGGCCCATGCACCCCGCGTGCACGCGCGCCGGGGCGGCTCCACGCCGAGCCGAGCTGAGCGGGTCGGGCCGGGCTCCGCTCAGGTACCAAGCCGGGCAGCTGAACTCGCCGAAGGCCGTGGAGGTGCTGCAGCTGCGYGGGGACGAGGAGGAGAGGGCGGTCATGAACCCGGCCGTCCCTGCCGCGTCCGGCAGCGAGCGGGAAGARAAGCTGTCGGCGGCGGCGCTCTTCAGCCCGTCCTCGGACACCCCCACGGCGCTCTCGGGGCGCGTGGTCTGCGTGTGCGTCTCCATCCTCGGTGAGTGCTGGCTCGGCCCGCGGGAGCCGCCGGCGGGGAGCAGCCGTCGCCGCGGGCCGCRAGCGCCTCCTCTCTTGCAGCCGCGCTGATCACCGTCGTCTGCGTGGTGCTGACGGTCAAGGTGGACGCGCTGAAGGCCGCCAGYGCGGGCTCCGTGGCGGGGCTCGCGCTGCTCCTCGTCGCTCTGCTCGTCCCCACCGTCATCGTTTGGAGGCAGCCGCAGAGCAGCGCGCGGTTGAACTTCAAGGTGAGCGCGGCCGCCGCGCGCCGGCGGTCCTCGCCGCCCACCCCGGGCACCCCCGGCCGGGCGCGGGCTCTGACGCCTTGCTGGGTCCGCCGAGACTTTCGTCTGGGACGGTCCGGGGCCTGGAGCAGCCGCTCTCCGAGGTGCGGTCCCGGCGGCGGCGGTGGCCGGGCGCTCTCCGTGCCGCGGCGCAGGTGGGGTCCGGCCGCGGCCAGGAGCACCCCGGGCTCAGCTGACGCGGCACCTCTTGTCCCTTGCAGGTACCTTTCCTCCCGCTCCTGCCGCTCTTCAGCATGTTCGTTAACATCCTGCTCATGGTGCAGCTCAGCGCCGGCACCTGGGTGCGCTTTGCCGTCTGGATGGCGGTGGGTAGGTGTCGCTGCCCCGGCCCGCCGGGCGCGAGCTTCCCCCGGGCTGCCGGCCTGCGGCGGCCCGTGGCATTGCGGCGGCTCTCTTGCAGGTTTCTTGATTTACTTCGGCTACGGGATTCGGGAAAGCGCGGAAGGGAAAAAAGCGAGGGAACCCCACGCCGCAGTCGAGAAACCTCCGTGCCGTCCTGGATCGGACTCGAGCCCCGGGGCTGCGGTGGTGTGAGCCGCTCGCGCGGAACTCTGCGGACCTCTGCCAGTATCTCTGCTCYGGGACGCGACCGCGCGGCGAGCGAGTCCCCGAGCCTCTCCTGACCGCGGAGCCTGCTCGGGCACCGCCGTTTGCCCTGGCGGAGCGGCGGCTGCAGAGACGAGCCCCCGGCGCGGGTGGCCCGGGGCTGATCTCCGCACTCCCCGCCGCCGAGGGTCGGTGGCCGCCGCTGTGCAACCTGCTCTCCGAAATGCTGCTTTGCCCACCCGCAGGAGGCCCTGTGCAACAGTGCAGCTGTATTTATTTTGCCTGTCCGTGTGGCTGCGATCAGCTCCGGGTGTTTGAGAAAGGCCAGGAGTCCCCCAGAGAGGCCGGCAGCAATGCGCCCCGGGCCCGCCGGCGGCGCAGAGCTCTGCCGAGCCAGACGTTTTGAGCCCCGCGCTGCCCTGACCCCTGCGCTAGGCACGAGCATCTAGCTCTGGTACCCGTGAAAACGTCAGCAGCGTAACTGCATCGGTGTCCAAACTCGTACGCCTTTGTGTAATTGGTGTTTTAATGTCAACTTTTATACCTATTAAACTAAGTGGTTTTTAAGCACTGGGCTCGCTTGCTCCTGCTGCAGCTTGTTTTCACGGCCGCGCTCGCGCTCGCTGGCAGCCCGGGATTGGGAGCGGTGCAGCTGGAGGGGTGGGAGGTGCCGGGGCAGGGCGATCCCGGCACCCACGAAGCTGCCGCCGGCACCCGGGCGCCAGCACCGCAGAGCTCCATCCTGGCGGCTTGGGCAGCGGCTCGCAGAGGAAGCGTGGCCGGGAGCTGCGCCGCGTCCGTGCAAGGAGATGACTTCCCAGATTCTGCTCTGATCTAATTCAGCCCTCAGAGATTATTTTACAAAATAAACTAATTTAGGGCAGATGGATCTTGCCTGGATTTGGCATCACTCCTTGTTTACTGGCAGACAAGTAGGGTCACGGTGCGGTCGGCAGCAAGGCCCCCACGCCGTCCCTGCTGCTCGGCCCCCGGGGGTGCAGTGGCAAGCAGCAAGCTCGTGGTTTGGTGCTCTCTCTGCCCCTTGCAAAAGCAAGTGGTGGCCCAATCCACAGTGGCGTTGTGGCAGACTGAGTTCGCAATCAGGTAAAATGATCAGTCTAGCAGAGCCAGAGACTGAACCGGAGCCCTCCAAATGCGCTGCCTTGCCCTCGCTGCTCCATGATGCCAAATGCTTTCACACGGGGCTAGACCTGGAGTTAAGACACCACTTTCTTCCCTGCAGGAGCTGTCATCTCATTCTGCAGTCAGCAGGTACCATCAAATCCTCCTCCTCCTCCTCCCAACAGGTGACTGGCGCGGAGGCTGTGGATGGGTGGGACCTGGAATTTGAGGAATCCACCCTGGGGCAGACAGAGGAGACTCATCTGCTTGGGATATTCCTGCAGTGGTGCTGGGTTGGGATCACTGGCCAAAAGACCAAAGCCTGCGCTGAGCTAGATGGCCATCTCTTGATAGCTGCGCAGCTCCAGGCAGGTCCTGACCCTGCTGCTTTCTGTGGCAGCAGCTTAAGCATGAACCTACTTGGTAGCTGGCATAAGGCCACATGCATCTGATAATCCTCCCAGCCTCAAGCTGCAGCTCGTGGCTGGCCCGCCAATCGGGCAAGCCTCGCTGGCTCCTTGCTTTGCCTTTGCAGGTCTGGCAGGATGACCCCTGCCAGGTGGTCGCTGTGCTCTTGCTCTCCTTTCTTTGCAGCGCTGCAGCTGGTGACCTGATTCCTGCTCTCGTTCCCCAGTCCACGCTGCAGCCAGCCAAATCGCGGCTCTCGGTGCAGCCCGTCCTGGAGCTGATGACATGCTGTGATGAAGCTTGTGCTCAGCAGGAGGCTGCTTCGGTCCTGCAGCATTCCCAAGAGGCTCTCTCTTACGAGGCAGTGTTTGCCAGCAGCACCCATACCTCCACCACAGTGGCCTGGAGATGAGATGGCAGAGGTGGGGTGTGCGGCATGAGACTTATTACAGAATCAAACCAGAGCCTTTCTCTTCCTTTCTCCAGTGCAGAAAAGCTTTGGGAGTGTGGTGTTCCCAAACAAGCGAGGCAGAGGGGTGTGAGGAGGAGCAGAGCCCTTCTGCTGAGCGAGGAGGAGGGAAAGGATGCCTGCACCATTTCCCAGCAAACTTCTACACTGTTAAACTTGATTCTGTCCTCTAGCACAGAGGAACATGCTCTACAGATCAAAAGGGAACCAGAGGGAGAAAGACTCACTAGAGACAAGTCCTGATGCCTTGGAAAGCCCGGAGGGTTTAAGCTCCCTTGGTGGTGCTAGCGTGAGCTCAGCATCAGGGTTCTTTGCAGAAAGACCTTAGCTGTCAGCCAGCAAGAGTGGCCTCCGCTTGCCGCACATTGCCGTTAATAACTCGGGGAGGCAGCCACATGCTTGCTGCTGAGCCGTACTGAATTTCTCTTGGGTCTCATCAAGTCTCTAGGTTTGCTGGCTGCGCTGCCTGGCTTGGCACTGGCTCTGTGCTGCGAGGACAAAGAGGTTTCTCTTCTAACCTCTGTGTGCTGATGAAAGGTGCCTGAAAGGCTGCCCTGAACCTGAGTCCTGCGGGCACAGGGTGTGCCACAGCAAGGCGCTGGGGCCAGGGCAGGAGGGGTTGCTCTAGGACGCTGGCTGTCACTGCTGCCTGATCACGCTTGGGGCAAGGACACCTCTTCTGGCGGATAAAAGGTGGTGTGATATGCCGCAGCATGGACCACCTGGCAGCTCCCACCACCGTGTGAACTGTCTCATCAATTTTTGGTTGTTTGGGATTGTATTCTAGAGGGAAGGGACTTTGACATTTACCATGGCTGTAGTACTCCAGATGGATCCTTTTATGTTAATATACAGATTTGAATAAAAGTGACACAAATCTCTCTTTGCAAAGGTCATATATGAAAGGGAACGGTGCATAGCTCACCAACCCTGGTTTGGGACTTCCTGAAGGAGGTATTTTTTTCTCAGACTGAAGATAACGGGACACTGCATCGCTCCTTGTTTACCTCTGTGTTAAGCTGAAATCTTTGCATCTTCTACAGAGGCAGCAACAGACTGATGCCTTCTCCGGTAATAAAACAGTCCAGGCACCCAGACTGAACAGACTTCCGCCCACTGTCACGTACATAGGACTGAGATGCTCAACAGGCCATACTAGGCTCTTCCAGGAGCACATTGAAGGTTTGCCTTATATATCCTTACTCAAGGGACTCCTGCTAATCCTACAGTATACTGGGGGATATCATTCCCCATCTTCCTCACACTTTCTTTTCTCTTGCTATGTTTGCCTAAGAAATATTCTCTCTGCAACTCACGTCCTTCCCAAAGCATGTTACGTTGATGCTGCTTTGCCAGGCCGGACAGACGACTGCTTGTATTTTTCCCTCTTAAGTCATCTTCCTGCTCCTTTGTGCTGCATCACAGAGACAGTCTGTATCACAGGCTTGTCAACTCCTGTCATTTCTTAGATCTACTGAAGACTTAACATGCAGTTCGTTCAAAACTTGTGACAGTAATACAGCTGCAGCAACCTGACTTGCATAAACAAGCAGGTAGTAGACATTTCAAAGAATTAAGTGCAATCCCCCCTGCCCCTTGCCCCAGCTGTCAGTGCCAAGACTCCAGGGTAACTTGAGCGTTGAAGTAATCTAAATTGTGTGCCTGGTCTATATATGAGTGTGCAAGAGAACACACTGCATTATCTTGGATAAGATAATGCAAGAGAAATTGTGACTACAGGTTATTGGGCTGGGAGCAGCTTGTATTAACTTGTGCAATGGAATTGCCTGACTTGAGAGATGCCTGGGGACGCACCAGAAAGGGCTTTCAGTTCCCCCATGGTGCCTTGTTCAGATGCTAGTCACAAATTAGTGTCAGCTGTGCTCTTTATACCTCTCACAAAAGGGGAAGAAAGCCTGTTATAAACCCAGGGTAAGGGAGTTTCTGGTTCCTTCACCTCTTAAAGCACACACCGGGCCTTTGTATTGCTTTCTACAATTCTTGGATTCTGCAACTAACTACGTAGAGGATAGAGAAATATTTCCTAAAATCTCCTGGTGAGATTTTAGGAAATAAGGACTTGCCTTATTTAGAGCAGCTGTATACTTTTTATAAGGAACTTCCTTCTGATTTCAGTCGGCAGCTATTGCAAAACATAATGGAAGGAAAAGCCAGTACCAAGAGGAAGGCCAAGAGAAAGACAGCAAGACTCATTTGTGTTCCCTTTTAGTGTTTTTCTATTCACAGCTTTAAAATCCCAGCAGGGCATGCTCCCCAGCTTCTGTCATACAGCTAGCATTTTGATGCACAAACTGCAGCAGGTAGAGAACTCACTGTTTATTTAAAAAATTGAAATAAAATTTAACAAAATCACAGCAAACAGTGATGATCTGAAAAGCCAGGCAGCACTGGGGTCATCACAAAGAGAAGGGCTCTGCAGGTCTGACCAAGCCAAGGGCTAGATGTGCAGATAAGCACCTCCAAGTGGACAGTAAGACCTTTATACACTTCTCTCATCTAAACAGCAATACTGTTTTTTAAGCAGATGGAGACTGTAAATTGGAGAGCTGAAACTCTGGTGCATCTCTACAAGGTGTCCAGGCACCTGAAGGGCTTTGATGTGGGTAAACGTCCCAGAAGTTCCATTTGAGAGCGACCATGCCTGCGGCAACAGCCTGGAGGAAGCCGCCCGCTTAGCTGCCACGTGAAGAGTACGTCGTATGGTCAGCATGACACGCTGTGTTTCTTCTTACCCAGAATCCTGCAGAGCTGTCCGTTTTTTTCCCTTTTTTGCCCTGTATCAGCACAGAACATCCTCTCTAGCCCAGAAGGAAGGGGGAATGAACACATGTATATCCACAGTCTAAGGAGAGTCACCTTTTGCTGGAACTTGTATCTCACTCCCTACCCCAATCCAAAATGCAAGAACAGGGCTAGCTCTGGAAGGACAGAGCCCTCTAGGAGCTAGGACCCACGAGGCAATTAATAGATTGCAGGCTGATGATTTGCCTTCTGCATCTGAATGATCTTGCCAAAACCGCCTCTTCCCACATCGTAGTCTGTCCGGTACTCATCTCGCACCTGAGGCACAGCAGTAACACACGTTAGTACCCTGCACTGCTCATCTCCAGATAGGCTTCAGAATCATCATCCCTTCTTTGCTCCATTGGTGGGGAACTGAAAGTTGGGTTACAAGCACTTTGACTTGTTTGAAATCTCTTCAAAGGATCCACCAGAAAGTTGCTGGTGGTAGTGAGAATGACAAACGAGGATATAACAGATGGCTAAGGTATTCTTAAACAAGGAACAAAAGATCCAAAAATATTCTAATGCAACTTTGCAGTCAGCTTTCTGGATCAACAGGAACATTTACATCCCCCCTCTCTCTCCCTCCTGGAAATCTGCAAAGGAATCTTACCTTCTCACTGGGGCACGCTGTTGGATTATGGCAGCTACACTGCCCTCCCCTCATTCAAATTCTGCATCATTTTAAGAGGTCTAGCTCAGAAACAAGGCAAATTCTGTTTGCATAGCCAAAAAGATTGGAGTCCCAGTTAGAAACTGCCTTAAGCTCTGCTTCTAGCTCTAAACACCAGGATAGCTCAGTTACCAAAACAACCTGGGAGCAGCTAATATTCCTTATTGGGTCTTTATAGTCTGCACTTTACCTTGAATACGACAAAACTTGAAAAGCAGCACCCAACTTTAAAGAAAACAGATTCAAGGTCTGAACTAGTAATCTCTTTACCTGTCCTCCAGTCTTTCCTCTCCCATACTGTCGCCCTTCCTTAAATCCTGCATCCCAGTCAGTTCGAATGATGCGGTCATCTAGTCGGGTGCCATTGATAAATCGCATTGCATGTTCAGCATCTGCTCTTGTGTAGTATCTGAAACATACTGTAAGGAAAACTAAACATGCTGTTTTATTGGCTGCAAGAAAAATAAAAAGTACTGTTGTATTTGAGAAATAGAGGAACCCTGCCTTCCAGCTTAACACACTGCTCTTTTCTATGGGATCAAAAATTGCATTGATATAAGTGCAAATTTAAAACAGCTCCAGCTCCTTCCTAAGATGCTGTACTTTAATGTTAGTACCTGCACAGACATGAAGTAACTTTGGATCACTTATTTCAGAAGTAAATGAAACAAATGTGTTAAAGTTTTGCTGCGGGCAAGAAACCTGTAGTATGCCTTTTTATATTATCTGAAACTTGACTGAACTTGAGCAAGATCAGCAGGCCTCACAGGAGAACATATTTAAAGACAGCTCACAGGACTACTTGTACAAGCCTGTATCCTGTGCTTGGGAATAGTGCCATGGATTATTCTACTAGTTCATTCAAGTGTGAAGCTAAGGTGAGAAAATGAACACGTGCTCTTAACTTTGGCCACAAAAAAGGTCATACTGGTGATTTTTTCATGGGCCCTAAAATCTGTTAAGAAATTAATAAATTAAAGGTGCTCTCTGCCACCTCCAATAAATATGGAAGTGACAGCACTTTTCACTTACAATGAAAAGCAGAAAGACCTGTCTCTGAACAAGGATGGAGGGGAAAAAAGCAGAGAGGATGGAAGAAATATCCTTGATAGGGAGAATCTGAGTTTTGCTCCCTTTCGAGTTTCCCATAGCAGCACGGCTAAGCTTGATACCCAGAGAGGGATAGCGGTGGCACCCAGGCACCGGCCGGCAGGGAGCCAGGAAGGATACTCGACAAAGCAGAAGCCGCAGGGAGTTTTCTTGATCTTGTCGAGCCCCATGACAATCCTCTTGACGTCCCCGCACTTGGAGAAAAGCTCCTGGATCTGCTCCTCGGTGGTGTAGAAGGACAGGTTGCCCACGTACAGCGTGGAGGAAATCTTCAGGGATTTCTCCTGCAGCTGCCTGCTACCCTGAGGGCAGAGTCGAGCGCGCGGCGGCGTGAGCGATCCCAGCGCCGGGGCTCAGCGGGAGCCTCCGCGCACCGGCCTGCCCGGCGCTGCGCCGCCCCTCAGGCTTCGGCCTCATCCCGCTGCCTCCGCCGCCCCCCC
>NW_028187177.1:3242619-3284625 GCF_003343005.1 Rhea americana | reverse complement strand
GTTCCGCACCCGGAAGTGCTGGTCGCGGTACTGGCTGATCTCGCAGTAGGAGTCGCTGTTGAGCCCGCTCAGCGTGGTGTGGAGCAGCCCCGACATCTCGCCGGCGCCCGGCAGGGCCCTGCTCCCGGGATCCTTCCAGAACCGGCGCGGCGCCCACCGGACGGCAACCGGGCGGGCCGGCGGCCGCCGCGCGCCGTTTCATTGGCCCGGGGGCCTGCCACTCCGGGCGGGGAGGCGGGACGACCGCGCCGGGCAGCCAATGGCTGCGGCGCTGGGCTCCGCGCAGCGGCGCGCGCGGGGGAGGGGTAGCGCGCATGCGCGGCCGCGGCGCCTCAGCGGGCGCGGGCGGCGATGGCGACGGTGCGCGCTGTGGCAGGTAGCGCCCGGCCCGGCCCGGCCCAGCTCAGCTCAGCTCAGCTCAGCTCGCTGGCCACAGCCCCACGCCCGCCTCCCCGCCTGTCTTGCAGGGCTGATCCGCGAGCTGTTGCAGGAGGAGGCGCCGTCGCGCATCGCCGCCGCCACCGAGGAGCTCTTCGAGGCGGCGGGCAGCGTCGCGGCGGCGGAGGGGAGCGCGGCTGAGGTAGCGCCGCGCCGCGCTTCTGAGGGAGCGGCCGCGCCGCCGCGGCCTCGTCCCGCCCTCAGGGCGCCCGGCCGGGCGGAAAGTCCCCAGACCGGCAGATTGCGTCACTCCGAGGAAGCGGGGCTCGTCCCGAGGGGAAGCCGCCGCCCCCGCGGTGATGTTCCCCCGCATTTCCACCCTCCGTCTTGCCTAATCGAAATCTGTAGTAAAGTCCCGCCTTACGCATCTGTGGATGCGTGACAGCGTCGTTTTGAGTCACGGCGGGGTCCGGCCCCTCCTGCTTGCGGCTTCTGGTACCGCTAGCAGATACCAGAGGAAGAAAAACTCAGGCGTGTAGTCTGATTTGCCTGATAAACCCCATACCTAACATTTGAGATGTTTGTTTTATTTTTGTACGTTTGAGCAGTGATCTAACTCACTCTTAAAATGCTTTTAACTTCAAATCGTTTCTTCCTCTAGGTAGTCCTCGTGCAGGAGTACTTAACAAATAAAGTAGTAAACGTCTTTAAGAGAAGGTTCTGCTTTGACAGAAACTGCGCCCGAAAGAATTGTGATGAGAAATGCATGAATCTGGAATGAAAACAAGAATAACTGATTTTGTCTGACCTGTTTAACCAAAATTGGGCATTGAAGGGAAATTTTGTAGTGATTATCCAATAAGGCAGAGAGTGGTTTTGAAACTCCTGAATTTGTGACAAAGAACAAAGAAGGCTGGCAAGTGTCAAAACGGAAAATATTTTCCCCGCTATCTGTAAGGAAAAAAAAATTGCATAGAACTAGTATCTGTCAGTTCTTTGTGTTGGACTAAATGATTTTTAAAGAAAGGAATCTGTATAAAGTATACATACTGTATTCTGAAAGCTGCCAGTGAACCAACTGTACCTTGGACATTGCACAATTTTTGCATGTGTGTTTTCATTCCAGATGAATAGGGTAAGATAAGTCATATTTTGATAAGTTCGGAAAAGGATTTGATATCAGATAAATGGAATTTGTTTAGGAACATATTTTAATAAACCAAACAAAGGACTTGGAATATTTCTGAAGTGCACCACTTCATTTACAAAATCTGTTGTGCACAATTCCAAATTAGAGCTAAAGGCGCTGATGGATGGTGTGACATGTATGTGGGTATTGTGTCTGCCTTATGATTAATTAGTTCTTTGTAGTTTCAGGTTATGTCTGCCTTTGACTTAGAATCCTTTTCTTTCTAACCTTGCTTCATCTTGTAAATACTCTCATGTTTAGACGTGAAATAGTCTTTTCTAAGATTAAAAAGTATATCTTATGAAATATGCTTATAAAAAGAATACGTGATTCCTGGCAACTGCTTGTGAGTTTTCTGAAATGACTGAACTGTTGAAAAGAATGTTTCACACTTTCAAGAAAGCCCCTGTGGCCTATTCAGCAAGCCTGTATTTAGGTTACTATCCCAGATACGAAGACAGGCAGATCATGCAATAGTTTCACAGTAATCTCACACCTTTTGAGTCCACTGTAAAAGGAAGTTACACAAACATGTACACAGGTCATTAACATGACATACATGAAAGATGGTTCTTTTTCCGGTAGTACATTTCAGTGTCATCCAAGCTGAAGTGAAAATTAAATCTAATGGAGTTCTCCCTCTCAGGTTGAAGAGAGTGCAATAAACCTGTGGAATTGGGCTGTGACCAAACACACAGGTTCTGTCATCAGTGATGAGCAAAGAGCTAAACGTATGTATGTGTTCTGTATCTTCCTAAATGGTTTTGTGTGATGTAGCGTAAAAAGGAAAAACTGACAGCTATATACATAATGCTGTAGATTTGTTTAGATCTTTGCAGATAAAATGTAGACAGAAAATTGTATGGATGGGCTTATATAAACAGCTCAGGAAGGATCATCCTAGTATAATAATGATCTCATGAAACAGAATCAGTGTAGGATTTCTTTTCACACCCCGTTTCTGTATCAAAGCATCAATAAAAATGTGACATGATCAAAGGAAGCTGTAATTTGTCTTCCAGTGCTGTTTTTAATCTGAAATTTTATGGAAATAACATTGATCTAAATTTTAGACTGTAAATCACTTAACTGATGTGAAGTAGGACAGTTACTTTAAAGAAACAATCTCATCAATGATTACATACAAAAAACCGTTAAATCTTTTTTTTCCTACCTTGCTTTAGCCCAGTGCACAGCTAATGGCTTTGCCTAAAACCAAGAGAAAACTTTTGGAAAGCAGAAGTGAGCTTTTGATCTTTTTCGTCATCCTGTTCTTTATGTAGATCGGCAAGATTATAATATCTGGCCTACGTTTTTGTCTTGAGGGATTATTGTTGAAATTATGTATAATTTGCAGGGAAAAATGATGTCAGGTAAAGGGAAAAGGGTAAGTTTACACAAAATAAGTAATAATTGTTGTAGAGTGTAATGTTCTCAGATCTTATATCACAGCTGAAGGGCCAGGGAGAGGTTATTTAAAATATATTAAAGGGTGTCTTTTGTATTGCTGGTGTATAATGAAGGCCTGAAAATAATTTTGCTTTTTATTTTGAATTATTAATCATGATTTCCATATTTTGCTGGAGGCTATTTTGAGGCTCTCAAGATGTGCTACCGTCAGCAGCTGCAATGTAATTAGGTTTTTGAATACTATGTCTTCAACTTAAACTCTCTCAAGTGTTTATTAGGTATTTTGAAGAGAATGTCTTTTTTTCTTGTTATTTTTTTTACCTTGATGCCTAAAACACAGGTTAAGTAGTTTGGCTAAAATTCGCTGACTGCATTGACTCCTGAAACTTTCAAATTTTTTTAACTTCTGTGATTTAGAATTTCTAAGCAGCAAACAACCTTTCAGATAAGGTAGGGCTTGACTTTTTTCTTTCTTTTTTTTTTTTAAAAGTGCAGAGTAGAGGAAGCTTATGAGTGTATGCACTGTTCTCTTGCAGTGAGATTTGTTGCTTGTAGGTTGGTGTGCCTGTGTGAAGGCAGTGATCCTCCAGAGGGAACTATTCGAAGACTAATTTTGGTAAGCGTAGCTAATGACAGGTGAGCAAGGGAAGTACAGTAGATCACCAAGGGAAATCTTCAAAACCTATTACAATTGTTTAGGAAATTGAGTGAAATATGTATAATTCAGAGGGATATCCAGGGTGAAGGTAGACCTATACTATCACAGGGGTACTTTGCTGAGCCAGTGCAGTTAGGAGTTTGCCAACATGCATTTAGCAGCATGTCTTTGTAATATGGTGCAGTAAAATATCACAAGAGCATAATATTCATCTATTTCAGTATCATATAGTGTTACCTATCTTGTAGGACATTGCAAGTCTTATGCTGCATCTGAATACACATGCCTTCATTCAAATGTGAGGGGGACGTGTCACTAGCTGGAGAGCGGAATTACCCTGATGAGAGCTGATAAGATCTAACACTACCCTTCTTTAGAAGTTATTAAATTTTCACAAGGCACATGCCATTTTCTCCTTCAGATGTCTATGAAAACTGGGAAAGGATGGATAGATATAGGAAAAGCTCAACTTGGGGATGGATTTCTAGAGATTGCCGTGAGTGTAAGTTATTTTTTTGTTTTAGTTTCTTACAAATAGGTGTGTTCATAAGTTCCATGAGTGATGCCTGGTCTCTGTTTTCCAGAGTATAGAAAAACTGTACGCAAAGTTGCTTAAAAGGTGTAATGATGAGGCAGATATTCAAGTGCACAAAGCTGATGTGGAGAAGGACCTCTTCAAAGTACTCTCTTATCAGGCTGAATCAGTATGTGTTCTTCTCAGTTTTCTTTATAAGTCATTGGGAGTGTAGCGGGGAACTCTGGCCCAGTTATTAGATGTATGAGTAGTTGGCACTGAAGACTTGCTGAAGGATATATTTCTTTAGCTTACATGTAAGATCTCAGGTCTGATGTTTGCATTCTGTGTTGCAATAACTTAATAATTTTTAATTTGCTCAATTTATCACTCATTTCTGCTGTGCTGTTTATTATCTTCTAGTTCAGATTTGTTGCTCTGTGATCTGGCTAGCATGGGTGTTTATAAAACAAACAATTGCCTTTCTGAATCATAAATGTGTCTGTTCCAAAGGTGGCTTGTGCTCAACTGAAGGAGGGATAGATAAGATTGGTTTAGAGCCTGGGTCCTCGTATCTGCCGTAGGGTAACATATACACAGCAAGGCTGGTCAATTCAGAACGCTCATTGTACTTCACTGGTATTTGCAAATAGGCTGACTGAAAAGTACATGAATGCAACATTCATCATGACTGTAGGTAGTTGAGGTTAATATCTAATGAGTGGTATTATAAGCCACACATGCAAAGTCTT
Organism: Rhea americana; assembly: GCF_003343005.1. Lineage (NCBI taxonomy): Eukaryota > Metazoa > Chordata > Aves > Rheiformes > Rheidae > Rhea > Rhea americana. The sequence goes on along the minus strand of NW_028187177.1, from coordinate 3,279,724 downwards.
CTATAACTTAAAGCAGTTTTCTTGACTGTGCAAACTCACAAACAGTAACACCGAAGTGTTTCATGCTGGGAGATGGACATCTTTCTAAATGTGGATACCCTTTCCTCCATGATCTTGTACATGCTGGTCTTCACATATAAAAGCTTTAAATAATGGGAGAGTTGGTATAAAATCATAAGATCTAGAAATAGTGAGTTCTATGACATTTGATATTTTCATTGACGTCTCAGTCTCCGGTATCATACAAAGAAGTAAGAATCTTCATGATAGGTATCAAAAAAGGAGCCTAGCTCAATAAGAGAAAAGTTTGAAAATATGAGAAAAGTATTCTAGAGGATCAATAATATAAATTAAAATAATTCAAAGGATATAATTTAGAAAATTCTGTGTTTTTGCCAGCTATGATCATGATTTTTGGTGTCTGACTAATAATTCATGAGTCAAAATAGCTCTAATCTCAGTATCTGGAAAAGGAGTATTATCCCATAAGTTCCCAAGAACTTCCCAAAACAGACCAAAGCAGTGACCAGAATTTTTAACTTAGCATCTAATTGATCATAGAGACAAGAGAGGATCCTAAATTGTTGGAGAGGTGTTGTAAGGTTTGTTTAACTGTTATACCATCTTAAGATTTGAATGAAGTGGTCCCATGTGTCTTTTCATACTCTATCTAAGGACTGCAGAGTTTTTTTTTTTTTTGATGTCTTTATCATCTGGCGATGTATAGAAATAAACAGAATTATTGTAGGACTATAAGAACAAATTTCTAATCCCAAACTTGGCTTTATTAGATGTGGAAAAAAGCATGTGGCCTAAGTCCTTTTTGTAGAGAATCAGTATATTAAAGATTTTTTAAGACAGATTGTTCACTAACAGTTTATTGGCATGTTCTGCTTTCTTAGGCAGTTGCTCAAGGAGAGTTTCAAAAAGCAGTGATGTGTGTGCAGCGCTGCAAAGATATGTTGATGAGGTTGCCAAAAGAGGTTAGTGAAATCATCCTTTCTGTATCATTCTGAAGTTTGAAAATTTACTTTCCTCTTTCTGTGTTAAGAAGTCACCTTATAGAAGAATTTGAAAAATACTTTGAAAATCTTTGTATATCTCTTCTGTGTTTTTTTGCCATTTTTATACTAAAAATATTGCATGAAAACAGCAGTTTTTTCTTCAAAGTTCTTTTTTTCCTGTTGCTCATAGTTTATCGCTCAAAATAGAAAAAACACCAGCATTTTATGTGGCTTATTTCTTTTTTCACTAGGTGTCAGTGAGGTATGCCACAATGTGCCTGAAGTGTTAGGTTAAACACTTTACATGCAGCCCTCTCAATGCTGTAAACCCTCTTATAGGAGGAAAACATTCACAGCTGAACTTATGAAAAATAAGGGTTTCACGTCTGAGAGTGATTATTTTATTGCTCATGCATAGTGAGTCTGTACTTTTGTCTCTCGACTATAATAAGATCAGAAATACATTTATTTGAGGAATATTGTACTACCTGTCTCATTTTCAACGAAGGAGTTGAAATTCTAACCTTAGTCCCTTGCAAGAAGCATCCTTTATGGATGTAAATGGATGCAAAATATTAGTGATCAGTTAGCATTTAAAGTAACTTTCAGTCTCCTTTTTGGACAGCTTATGACAGTTGCAAATCATTTCAGTGGAAAGACAAGTTGTTATGAACAGACACTGTAGTGGGGCTGACTGACAAAGCAGAAGGCAGCAGTGCTCTGAGTAGCCAAGCATTCCAAACCCTTTTTCTCCTCAAGGTTGTAGTGCAGACAATCATTTTTTAATCTAGTGAAGACATGCTGGGAAAAAGCCTGCTGTGGAAGAGGTGGAGTTCTCTTCATTTAACTATGTAAAAGTAAAACTAGTTTTTACAGCATTTATGTGAGAGTCAGGACTTTGGGTGATTTTTTTTTAAAAAAAATAAATTTTATTTTCCAGATAATTTTTTGCCTCTCCAGATTTTCCTTTCATTTTTTAATTTTAATTATTTACTTTTCACAGTTCTAATGCTTTCAGTCTGATTTCTTGAGGAATTAGTCTACATCATGTATTTATACAGTTCCACTCTTGTGTATGTCCTGGGGAGACTGATTAATGTTGCTTCACGTTCATGCAGAACAATGTGATTCCATTTTGGTTACGTTCAGTTTTCCCTCATGTAAGGTCAGATGTGATAGATAATAGTAGATATATCTTTAAAGTAAAAAGCATTTAAAAGAGGCTGAGACGGGAGTGCCATAGATCTAAAGAAGTTTCTGCAAGATCATTATAGAAGGAGGACTGTCTTTATTGCAGACCTGTTACCTATCAATCCTCTGTTATAACTTTGGAGTGGAAACCTATGAATGGAAGAGGTATGAACAGAGCTCCTTTTGGCTCAGGTAATGTGAAAAGACAGACAAAATCTGGCTTTAGAGATGTGAAAACATGTGAAGGAATGGGGGAGCAAGGGAATATCAAGGTCGAGGTTTATTGAAAAATGTAAATATGAGAATACAAGCTTTTAACTGAACTAAGTTGGATAAGCAAGTAGTTGCCTTGGTGACATTTCTTCAGTTTACAGATGCATTCTTTTGAATCTGCTTTTCTCTGTTGCTTGACACTTAGGACTGCTCTGCATAAAGGTTTTCATGTCATTAGAACGAAAACTTTCTTCTCATGTGAAAATCATGTCCGTGGTTCCTCCTTTTCACCTTATCACCTTACCTGAGATTTTTTCTGTGAAGGAGTTGTTCCCAGCTCTTGTGCTATTCTTAATACAGAAGGAATTTGAAAGTTTTAGTGATATCCTTCTCGCCAGTTTTAAATAGATTTGTTCTAAAAGATACTTGAATTTTTCAGAAAGGAGGTGCCTAACTGAGAGCAAGTTCTTGACTGACTAAAGACAGGTTTATTATGTAGTTCTCTCTGCTCCAGTGCTCCTATCCATTTTCCTAGGTTACAGCAGTGATTCAAGCAACTGCACAGCCCAGCAAATGTGTTTATTGTCTTCTCAGAGTTATAAGTGACCTTTATAGTTTTTTTTTAACTTTTACTGACTAACTAAAGACAATTCAGAAATTTACAGCAAAAGTAATTAATGTGCTATAGGGATTTGCTTACGAGAAAAGGTGAAATGAATAAAATCTGTCTATTTTGGCAAAGTGACAGTGTACTAATTATTTACAGATATTTGTGGATATACCGAGTAAACATTAAGGTGAAAAAGAAATAATCATGGATGAGTTGAGTAGGATCTAAATGGGTGACATAGTATTATTAAAGAATAAAAAAAATAGGCTATTAGGAAGAATATTCTCATGCCAAGGCCGTAACTCAGCTCAGAAAGTTTGTTTTTGTTTCTTCTTCTTTTTTTTTTTTTTTAAGTACTTAGCTGAGAAATCAAATGGCTTTACCTCTAGTTCAGAGTATTCGTGGTCACATATGGTATCAAAGAGGATTTGTAGAAATGCTTAGAATTAATTATAACTGATGCTTTGGAAACTATTCTTTTAATTTTGTTCTTGTGGAAAATTAAATGCTGAGTCCTGACATGCTCATGACAAGATTTGAGGAGGAAATTAACCTTTGCAAGATGCAAATATTTTTCTGGAGAAAGATATTTAGCTCCACCTAGTGGGTTAAGATTTCCCTATACTGAGAACGTGTTAAATTAGGAAATAAAAACGCAGTCATTCTGTTTTTCTTTTTAATAGTTATTATTCACAAAATTCAAAATCTAAACTGGTTTTGTTGAATTTTTTATTTTCTCTTGGGCAATCTTGTGTGCTGTCATTTAACTTTTAGGAAAAAAGTGAGGAATCATGATTCCCAGGTTCTGTGTATGGCTGCTATTGGCTTGCAGTGATATAGGGAGTTGTTCATATATAACTTTTATGTATGACTGTATTGTATGGCAATAAAAAGAAAGCTTGCGGAAATGGTTGAATAGGAGATGTTACAGAAGGTAATGCAACAGGTTGAAGAAAGTAGTTGAGTACAGTTTTTGATATGAGGATTTAGAAAGAAAGCACAGTCTTATACTCCTCAATAAAAATGAGTGCTGAGATTAGGTTGTATGATCTAGGTGGTTTCTAACGGCCTGCAAAGTGGGAAAGGATAGTAATGTAGCACATATCAGAAGACTTGCTGAATTTATCTCTGTCATCCCAATTAATTATAACTTTTCCTTGTCATTGGTAGCCAGAGTTATGAAATTGGGAAGATGGATATGAAATACTCTACTGGGAAAGAAATGCAGGTAGGAAGTATAGGAAGTTTTTGTTGACATGATTCACTACATCATCTGTCTCTACTGTGCCAAACCTGACAAATGATTCTCTGACCTCTTCTTTAGCACTATCTGCTGTGAAGTCTGGCAAAGTTGCAAGTCAGCTTTCTGTGAGTGTTAGTATTAGGTAAATCACGGATGGGTGCCGTTAATCACTTTCAAATCTAGTATTTCACAGAGATTACACTGTAGAAAACAAAGCTGAAACAGACCCTTAGAGATCATTTTCCTTCTCCTTTTTCTTTCAAGGCATCATCTGTTACAGCTGTGTCATTTCTGACAGATGTCTGTCCATCTTGTTTATAGGCCCATTACTGCTAGTACTACCCACAGTGGATGTGGAGATGATTTTATCCTCTTCCCCTTTGTATGAACCAGTTACATACTAGAAGACCATTTTCATCCACGTTTGCATTCTTTCCCCTCAATGAAGCAGCTAGCCCTGGTTCCTTCAATTTCTGCTTTCATTTTGTTTCTCCAGATCTGTGATTTTCCTTGTTACTCTTCTGTGCTCCTCTAACTCTAGTTGATTCATGTTCTGTTTGAATTACAGTGTTAAGATTGGATATAACACTCTGCTCAGGCTTCAGAGTAGAGCAGTCATTTTGTATGTCTGATGCCAGGCATAAATAAGGCATTGGAATTCTTTGAAAATGCCTTAAATAAGTCATTGAAGGCATTTCTCTGACTCAGATTTTATTTTTCATATCCTTAATTTTAAGACTATTTATTTATAATCTTGATGTATATTTTGTTCTTCCTATTCAAATGAAGCTTAAACTTTTAGGTTTTTTTTTTCTTTCCAGGCTAAAGTGCTACGATTATTAGCTACGGCCTATTTGGAGTGGGATTGCAATCTGTATCTTGACAAGGCACTGAAAGCTGTAAACTTGGCAAATGAGGTAGTAGGGTGTTACAGTATTTAAGGTGTGCAATAATTGAAACTCAGATCATTTATTACATAATCATATGGAACATATTAATCACTGGCATGTTTTCCTTCAAATCAGGTAAATTAGGTACTGAGGTGTGTTTGCCTTACTTCTGAGTTTGAAAACCAAAACAAAACATGTTTTGGTGTTGGCAGCTTTCTTTGTAGAGAATTATTGCTGAGCATGCAGATGTAGAACTATCTTGCTTCTCTTTGCTTCTATTTGATAGTCGGATCCTTTGATAATGATCTGACTAAAATTTCTGTGGTGCATATCCATGAAAATTGTACAAACAGAATAAACTTCAGTGAGGTTCATCTGAGGTTTAAAGCAGCTGACTTTTTATGTACCAAACTTCTCTGGCTGCTATGGGTATGTCCACATTACATTTTGAGTCCCCATGTAATTATCTGTATAGATGTTCGACCAAGTGCCAGATGGGTTGAATTTTGGAAGCTGTGTAGCCACACGTCAGCCTTATTTCAAATAAATAATTTAGCTATAACACTTCACTAACATGATTCTATTTCTTCTGAGACCTGAAAAATGTGCTGTACCAACTAGTGTGAAGATATATAGATATGTACATACACATCTATATTAAAGTACGTATAACTAGTCACTAAAGTCTTCAGTGAAATAAAATATACATTAAAATATTACACCTGTACAAATTCCTTTTTCATCATGAAGACTTGGATAAATTTTATGCTTCTATCTCTCCAGATTAGTTAGAGTAACTTAATTTTCAAAAGTTTATCTTTTGTTGACCATTTTAAAATTTCCATTGGCAGTTTCATATCAAACAAGTTGTAAGTATAAAATACTATTTTAAACAAAAGTTCAAATTTGGTTTTTTGCATACTTGTTAAAACTTTCAGTCAGGTGCTGATGCATGTGCTGATGAGATCAGGATAAATGGCAGTGTATTTTAACCGTTCATATAGCATGCTAGTGCAGTATCTAAGCCCTTTGCAGCTTTTATTGTATTTATCATCACAAAACTCTTTGAAGAATGTTACCTTCCTTTTTTGTAACACATATTTTAATAATATGTGAGAGTATGGAAAACTAGAAGAAAATTTTTATTCTAGAGTCTGAAATGTACAGTGTTTCAGTGAGAGCTGAAGTATACAGATTTCACTCTTTCCATTTGCTAAAAGGGTGCCATAACACTTCCTGCTTTGTGAATAAAATCGCCCAGATACAGCAATCAGTCATGTTCATAAACTGTCTTAGACATAGTTGTATTGCACCTTCTTTGCAGAATTTTCATGTTCCATGAATTAGGTCTGTCCTTAGCACTGATGATAATATAAAATTTTATGATTTGTATTTATTTTTGTAAAAACAAAACTTTTTCTTATGATCAATTTAAAAAAATATATATTCAGTATTCTTACTTGACCTATCAATGATTTTATAACTAGAATTAATAACTTACTGGAGGAAGCATGATCTAGTGAATTTGATACAAAATTAGCAAATAAGGAAACTTGAGTTCGGTTCCAAATTTTTGTTAATGATTTGGTGCATGACCATTTTGAAAATGAGAGGAATGATGAAAAAGACTTAAGAATGAAAAGGGCTATAACAGTGGCTGCTATTTGTGTCATTGGTTAATTTTACTGAGGTATATTTTCTGTGAAACAGATCAGGGCAAAGCAATCTTATTATCAGTGAGTTAAGCCAGCGAATTTTTCTGTTTGGTTCTTGTTTAGATTGGATTTGGTAGACAGTGTAGTTTCATTTCGATTTGTGTTTTAAGTTCAACAAAAAAATTTAAGAACAGTTCAATTTCAATGTGAGAAAAACTAATGATTTGAACTATTTGTAAAATCTCATTTCTATCCTTATTTATTTCTCTAGACTTCTATTTTGGTCTCATTGTTGATCTCACATAGACACTAGAGTTCATATTATTATAAGCTACTTTGAATTTTGCCCGTATGAATTCTAGAGTAATCCTGGCAGTTCACACACACAAAATCAGGAGATGTTTCTGTCATTCAGTATTGCTTAGCTTCTATTTAAAAGTATTGGAGGCGGACCTCAGCAAAAAGAGGTTCATGTGTCTCTTGCTTACGTAGTCCTCAGAGTCTTTTGACCACATAAAATGAATAATAAATATATATGTTGCATCTAAGAAGAAAACATTACTGTTTCTTATCTTTTGTTTCAGTCATTAAAATGGAACTGAAAAATGCAAGGGAGCATATACAATTTTCTGATGCTTTTCTGTGTTTTGAATGTGCAGGAATCACATAAGATCTATATTCTACGAACAGCTAAGTAATGTATTGTTTTTCATTGTGCAGAAGAGTTTGCATCCGGCAGGGTTTTTTTTGAAAGTTAAAATTCTTCTTAAAAGTGGAGCATCAGATGAAGACATCAATGCAGGTATCACACAGTTCTGTATAGGTTTCACAGTAAGGTCATATCATTCCGTATCCAAGAAGATAGCCTGTGTTAAGGATAAAAAAAAGAGGAAAAAAAAACTTTCTTGTGTGTTTTAGAGGCATCTGTATTAGCTAAATGTCACAATTCTGGTCTTGGAGTGTAGGCCATAATAGTCTGTGTTAAGACAGACGTTATGCAGGGTTTGATGTAAATTTGAATTAAACATGAGTTTCTTTTGTTGCTATTCTATGAGAGTTTAAATATGCTTGCTGGAAATGGGAAAGGAGGAAGAACCTGAAACCTGTTAGAATGAAGACAGTGGAAATACAGCACATAAAAATACATCTGATTTTAGACACAGGCCTAAGATTACTTAAAGAAGTTGGAAGTGGATTCTCTTACACAGCATAATAGAAAGGCTTGTGAAATACTGCTGTTCTGCATGTGCAATGTGTTTGCAGATTCTGGGCAAGAGACATCGAGTGTATATTAATGTGTTAGTAGTAGCCTGTGTTACCACAGTTTATTTGGTTTGTATAGGGCTTATAAGCTATTTTTTCCTTATTCCTTAAACTTGTCATATGAAGTGAATTGATTTTTCTGTTGGCATGATAGAAGAAGAAAGTTTTGGGGGGGATTTGGGGATAGAAGGAGTAATGTCTCAGACAAACTTTGTTTCCATAAATAAATAAATTATGTTTTCATAATAAATAAATTAGAGAGGGGCTTTCTGTTTGGAAAGCATAAGGTATTTGACGATTACTCTGCTCTGAGACATAAATGTACAATGAGGTAAGGAATTTCTTGCACAGAACTGGAAGGTTTGAATCCTACCAGAATGGCAGGAATGGAAACTCCACTTCAGATGGCTGCTGAGGAAGCTCAGCCAGCTTTCAAGTGGACAGTTACTCAAAGTTACCATTGTAATAGTTGGCTGCTTTTTTGCAGCCTGAATTGTTCTGTCATAGTGTTGCCCATCAAAACATGCTCTGATTATATTTTGTAGAAATAAGAGTCATGTCAGTTTTTAAAGCAAGTTAACAAGTAGCTGTGCAAGCACCCAAAAAAATTTTTTTTGGACCAGTTACCTAAGCTGGATGTCTGTCTTCTCTTAGGTGGCTGGCAGAAAAGAGACTGGGGTGTCCGTGCACTGCAACTTCTCTTTCTTTTGAAAGAAGGTCTTTGCTAGGTTTTAGGCATTTGACTGAAATCTTCTATTGTACAGTTAGAAATGCTTAGAAGTGCACAGGCGCTGTAGAAGTGCTCCCTTTGACAACTATTACAACTATTACTATTACAAAGGCACTAGGTTTAAGTAATTCCAATTGCAGTGTGATGCAAACTACACACCTGACCACTCTCCTCAGTCATTTAAGTGATTCTATTTAGATATGGATGAGACCTATTGTTAGAGAGCAGCTTGAGGCAAAAGTTCGTGCTATTAGTGCCTATTCTATTCCTGTTTTAAAGAGACAGAGGTCTGTAATTCTAGAGCTACAAGCTGGCAGCTTTCTGTAGTACTAAATTCATTGTGAAGGGAAGAAAAGAAGGTCAAAACACAGTGAACATGTTTTATTTTTCTTTAGTTTTAGAATTGCTATATTCTTTTTTTTCCCCCAAAGAAGCTGTAAGACTATAAAGTAAGCAGTTAAGCTTTTAAGCTGACTGAGTAATTCCAAGTGCACTGTGTTCTGTCTAGCTGTTGCAGAGTTCCTGCACCATGACGTGTCTTTAGACTTCTGCTTGAATACTGCCAAACTGTTGCTGGAACATGGAAGGTATGAAAGCATTTCTAAGTGGAGTGAACACAGTATTTGAGCTTTCTAGCATGTGTTTTAAATATATGCAAGACAGTACTCAGGTGACCTCTAAGTGAAAGAAATAGTATTATCCAGAATTTCCAAACTAAGGTGACTAATAGCAACCAATTTGATGTAACAAAAAAGAAGCAGAATTGGTAAATACTACAAATCATTAGAAACAATCTGTAATGTGCAAAGAATTTAATAACCTTGCCAGGGAACAGCAAGTGCAGGGCTGCTGCGTGAGGGAAGATGAACCAGGAGCCCAGGGTAGCTGCAACACCTCACCAGAAAGGACACAGTCCCACAGTGTCTGAACACAGCAGGTTGCCAGTAACAGGGTTCATCAGCAGACTCAGACATGGCAGAGTGATGAATGAGCTTCAGGGTCCATCCAGGGAGTTCAGTCAGGAGCAGCAGGAGATGAGGCTAGAGACACAAGTGGAGACAAGCTGTCTGCAATGTAGGTCCAAGGTGTCTCTCTAGGAGACAGTGCTGGGGACAACTACACCTATGGCATAGCCCAGGCAAGGACTGGAGAATGAGGCCTGAACTTAAGCAGAGCTCCTGAACACTCAGCTGAGTGGACCTGAGTGGAGGACCCAGGTGAGGCTGGTCAGAGCAATTAAGGCCTAAGGGTGCACTTGAGATCCTGACAAGTCTTTACTTCTGCTTTTAAAGATGTAGAGATCAACGTATTTCTTGTAATAATTTTTTGTTATTTAATAACGAGTGATGTTTTGTGTGTATACTGAAAGAGAGAAAGGCTGAGAAATACTTCAGTCACTAGCCTAGCAAGAGAAAGATGACAAAGAACTCCTGTTATACAGTGAAGCTTTATTTTAAATAAAAACTGACAGAGATAGGACAACAGTTTTGAGAACCAACCTGTCCTTTCTATAACAAGGTGACACATATAATGACAGCTGCAGAACAGAGTGTCAGATAAGGTTGAGTGGTGATTTGCAATGCCCTAGCCTTACTTTGGAATGATTAAGAGTGTTCTTGTGTAATTGTAATATAAATTGTGGGTCAGAAATAGTCTGTTCTTCCATACTAACTGCCTGAACCTCAGAATGAAAGAGTTTGGAGTCCTAGAATAATTCTTATGAAAAACAATATAGGGAAGAACAGGCTGCTACAAAATAAGACATGAAATTTCACCCAGTCAGATACTTCATTGTGATTGCCTATGTATACACTTTTACCTTGTTGTAAAAATGTATACATCAGCTTTATTCTGTAGGCCATATGCCTTATTCTTTCTTTTTGAGGAGTAAGCCCTCTTGTGAATATTTTGGAACCAGCATATGCTCATAGGAAGTTACTACTGAATAGATGCCCTGCAGTAAATTCATACTTTGGCCTTGTTTTAATGTGGCCGTGTGTCAGTAGCACTAATGAGAAACATCCTGTATGGTGTGACTACATTAGTCTTCAGAATTGAAAATTAACAGCTCTTTCTGTGCAGCCTCTTAAAACTGCATCTCTTGAACAGGGAATTGGTTGGTTTTGATTTTCTAAAATCTGTTGCTGAACGGTTTGAATCTTCACCTGAACTTGGAAAAATCACCCTGCTCCACATTGAGTTCCTGTTGCAGAAAAAGAGGGAGCAGCTTGCCAGGCAAAAGATTGAAGAAATTATTATAGGTCTGTATCCGTCTTTTGCTGAAAGCTGAGTTTAATCAATTTAAGTCTTCAATTCCATTTTTCTTTCTTTCTTTAGTCTTGTTTTTCTTTTTATTTGTGTCTCTTTTTCCTTCTGTTTCTATTACATGGTGACTCTAAACTTCTGTAATGAATGGCAATCATGAGAAAGCTCGGGGCTGAATTCAATTGCTAGTGCAATTACTCCTTAGTGTAGCCTGTGTGTGACTGATAGGTGTGGGATTAGAGACGTTCACTACAAGATCTGTGTAATGTTAATATTTTGTCCATCCAGGCCAGTGTGTTTTAGTTTGTCAGTATTAAAACAGGTTGCATGTCCTTGTTTGAGCAGCTGAATTACAGGTCCCTTTTTAATGTCTTCTGCACGGTAGTATTTTCTGACTGTCAGAACTGCAGAAAGTCACAGTTTTATGTAGCATCTAACGGTATATTGAAGAGGCGTACTGTCATCATTCAAGCATGAAAATATTTATCCTTTTGCTCACTACTTTTTCTTTTCAGAAGCAGGATATGAAACACTGGATCCTGACTGAAGCTATTGCTTTGTCAGTGTTTCTTAGCCACAGACCAGTCTTTCTCAGATAGTTCTTAGGTCCTTCCCACTGTGCCTCTTAAAGTTCTTGTGCTCATTTGCAGTATCTTTTCAGGTCATTATACTGGGAAACAGCTGTTGCCTGAAACCTTGAACCAACTGCACATCATTTTGTGGGACAGAGCTGCCAAAAAATATGAGGTGTGAGACCAAGTAGTGTTGTTTTTATCTCTGTTAGTTAAAATGAAGACCTGCTTTTCCTGAGTGTTCTGGTATGTCTGTTTTTGGTTAGAGGGTAAGTTATGACTAAGATTCTTCCACTTAGAAGTAGTTTTATTTTAATCCAGCTAGGTGCTCTTTTTCATTACAGCCGCAAGCTTCACGTAGTCTCATCTCAGAGTTTGTACATGGACATACTGTTACAGCCAGAACTGATCAGCCAAGGGGCCTGTATATTCCATAATTCTGTTTTTTGTCTTGAGGAGGATGCAAAAATACTAAAATACGCTTTACTTTGAGCTGTTTATTTTAGTCTTTAGAGGTACACTTCCTTCCCTCTGTTGGCTAGTTGTTGTTTTATGGAACATGAAGGGTTATCATGTATATATTGCTTTTTTGTTTAGCCTATATAAAGTAGTTTTGGATGTTTATATTATATATTAGTTAACATATCTTCCACACAGTGGGTTTTCTTTCTATTACCGCAACCAAATACCTTTTTGTTCTTGTAGTATTTGGAGAAAATGAGTTCATGCATCAATCTTGTACTTCTCTAATTTGCTCCATTGCTGAGCCTATAAAGAAATACACATGTTGTGACATTTTATTACCTCTCTTCTGCTTAGTCAAGGAGTACATTATAGTCAGAGCTTTGCTAATGACACAGCTTATTTTCTCCTCATTTTCAAATAAATTCTCCCCCTTTATTACTGTGATTTTTACTTCTAATCCATCTGACTTCAATTGCAAGTCCCACACCAAAGGCTTCCTCTAATTTGTTCTTCTTTGTGATATATGGGAGGACGATGGCAGTAAGTCAAAAGAGAAGATCTAATCACAAAATCACATAGAATCACAGAACGGTTGAGGTTGGAGGGGACTTCCGGAGATCATCTGGTCCAACTCCCCTGCTCAAGCATGTTGCACAGGATTACATCCAGGCAGGGTTTGAGTATCTCTGGAGAAGAATACTGCACAACCTCTTTGGGCAACCTTGCGGACTCCTCTATGATGATACCCTGCTATCAACCAAATGGGGTCTTGGCAGTGAATTTGTCACATACAGTGTCATAGAGCTGGTACTGTCTCCATTTGTGGCATCAAGGGACCGTGGTTTGAACCACCTTCTTATTTTGTGCCTTTAATGCAGACTGTCATATCAGTGATAATGATTTTTGGCACTGATCTGGGCATCAGATGATGCCACATTCTTGAACACTGTTAGGCTCCAGCTTCTGGTGGAGGTTCTTGTGCAAGGGTTTGTATCATGGAGAGAATCTCTCTCTCTCTCTCTCTCTCTCTTTTTTTAATAAGATTTCTGTTTTGTATTTAGTCATAAGAATATTCTTTTTGAGTCAGACCAAAGATCCAGCTAGTCCAGTGTCATATCTCTGATAATGGCCATAAGAGTAAGGGAAGAATAGGAATAGGGAAATCATCAGTTTTCCAAATGAATGTACCTGCATTGTAGGATCAGTGATTGCTGTTTTGGGGCAAAGATTACACTAGAATATAGAATACACTACTCTTCATTTTCTATGATTGTTTTGTTTAATTTAAGAGAGCATAGAGAGTTTAATCCTCCAAATAAGGATTTTTCTTTAAAAAAATTTCCTAGGCAAAAAACTATTCCGAAGCTCTTCAGTGGTACAACTACTCTGTCAGCTTCTACACACCTGGGCAGATAGATCAGAACTTGGCTAAACTGCAGAGGAACATGGCTTCTTGCTATCTTCGTCTGAAACAGCTTGACAAGGTATATATATTTTTATTCCTATTGCTGTTATTTTTATAGCTGTGTCACTGGGACTTGGTTTACCTCCTTGTTACTGTATCTCCTTTGCTCTGAGAGAGAGGGAGCTGTCTTTGCCTACCTTTCATGATCCAACAGGGAGATGTCATTCATCTTCTTAGCTGCTACTGGGATCTCTTGTATCATCTATTATTCTAGTGAGGGGAACCATCCACAAGTCCTGTGAGCATGCCTGTATGTCAGTTTTATTCTCAGATTAGAAGCCACCTTCTTTTCTAAGAAAGATGAGCCCTAGCAGGAAAAGAGTTTGACCACTAGAACTTCCCACAACAGCTTATTAGCCCTTACCTCTGCAGTGAAGTGCTTTTGCTTTCCCTATATAGGCCTTCTGGTTTGTGAGTGTTATACTTCGCATTTCAGAGTAATAGAAGGGAGTTGAATTTCTCAAAACCTTCAGGGCTTCTCTTGTGTTCTGATTCTGTAGCTCTGATTTTGAGGAATCAGTTGCATCGTTGTCAGCCTTTGGTGCCACCTCCTGCTCTGATCACGTTTCTTTCCAGGAAGAATGCCGCTAAACCAAGCCTCTTGGGAATTTTTATAAATATCAATAATATAGTCATTAAAATTTTGCATATCTTTATAGTTGTCTCCTCTTGCAACATATATTACTAATTTCTAGATGTCAAGATGTCAGTGGACTAAATTGTTTTAGCCTTTTCTGTTAATAGGCTAAAGAGGCAGTGAAAGAAGCAGAGAGATGTGATCCGAACAGCATTTTTACTCAGTTCAGTATCTATAAGATTGCAGTGCTGGAGAATAATACTGAAAAAGGTAGAAGCAATGATAAGTGTAATCTATCTCAATATGAGTAATTTGTTTTTTCTTTTTGCTTTTAGAAACAGTAGCTCTTTTAGCCTGCTTCTCATGTTATCTCCTAGTTTCATGCTGCTTTTAATTTCTGAGTTTTTTTAAGTTAGTGTCTGTATCTATTCCCTTGACTTCTATCTTCTGACTCTGTCCCAGGCCTTCTCCAAATTAGATTCTGTGAAATTGCTCTTAGTGTTCTGATCATTTCTTTTTGATGAAACAGTTAGTCTGAGCTGTATTTCAGTTTACCTTTTCACTTTCCTACTTCTGACTCCATTGATTGTCTTTTTCTGCTTAGAATCTTATAAATCCTGAGCTCCCATTATCTTTTTTCTGTGCTCATTCATCCAAAATTTTGTAGATGCCCCCCTCTTCTACTTTTCAATTGAGATTTAATATCTGTTTCTCTCTGTGCTCCCTTTTTTTCCTCCCATCTTGTGTTCTGAATAGTGTAATCAACTCTAAAGACTGCTATCTTTATTCTGTAAAGCAGAAATCTACATCTTTGCTTCTTCTGTTTCTAGTTTGACATCTTGCTTTGTGACACCTTTTCCATGATTTTCTGTCAGCTTAAATTTAAGACCACTGAGCTGAGCTCAGTTTCCACCTTATGTCTCAACTTCTCTTCTTTCCCCTGCAGTTGTTAGAATCAGGCCAGTTTATTTTTCCAACTGTTGCAGACATTATTAACCTTGCATATGTGTTTGTATTCTTATTAAAACAAAATAAAACCAGCCATCTCTTCTACAAGTTGTGTATAATGCCTGCATGGGTCTTAGATTCATGGGGAAGTTGAAAAGGGTGAACATAATATTTCTTTAAAAAGAAGGAAAAGTCATCCAGCTTTATTTCCTTTCCTAGGAAAATTCTGGAATAATCAAAACATTTGTAAGCATTCATAAGATAGCAAGTGGGTAAATAAGAGAAATGGATTTATCAGGGCCCAATCCTGTCAAACCAAACTAGTTTCCATAGCGTGGACTGGAACATATGGTTAGAGAATAACCCCAGCGAAAGAAATCTCATACTTTCTGTGACTAGTTCTCTGAAAATGTTAGCTCAGTTCTCAAAAGCAGCTAGGAGCATGAGAGTGAGAGCAGATGAACTAGGTCAAACCAAAGCCCAGTATCCTTGTTTTGGCAGTAGTTGTGAGTGGATCTGGGGAAGCTTGTAAAAATAGGGCAATCATATGATATCCTCCTGAGTACCTTCCCAGGCTTCAATTATTTGTGGTTGAGGATCCTAAATAGCAAGTAGAATATTAGAATTATTAGGAAATAAGTGGAAAGCAGAAGAGGGGCATATCTAGGCCATTGTATAATTCACAGTTCAACTACGTGCGTTTTGTTATTCTATTTCAACAAAGATTAGTCTTGAATGATGAGCAGAAGTGCAAAGTAGATTTGGACTGTTCATCTTGGCAGGGACACAGTAGGAAGAAGATAGAAGGATCTGCAAGATCATGATTATTACGGAGAAGGTGGCTGGAGAGTGTTTAATTACTGTTTTACATAACATAGGGAAAGATAGCATTGAAAGGATAGCTATCAAAACTCTCAGGCTATAGATATAAAACAGTCAAAGGAGGATGCTTTTTGCCAACAATGTATAAATCGTGGAGTTCATTGCCTCAGCTGGATATTTTCTGGATGGAGCCTCCGTCTAGGAAGTCTAATCTTTTTATTGGCAGAAGTTAAAGTAGAATTCACAGTAGTTGGTGAGAATGATTTTATACGTACTGTTTCTAATATTCTTTTGTAAGCATATACTGTTAAAACAGAGTACTGAGCTAGATGAGCCTTAACTGAACCATTATTGCTGCTCTTAATTTCTCTGGTCAAGCAGAGCCAGAAGTTACCAGAAAATACATGAATTTGTGAGAAAGGTTATGAGAAAGTACATGAAGTACTGAGGCAAATTACAGAATGAGATGTCTCTGTAGACTCTTTCTAATGAGCTCTGCCATTTCATATTTTAATGAGAATCTTAGCTCAAATAATGAAAATTAAGGAATATAGTCTACTTACTTAGAATACGGAGTAACATGCTGGGCTTATAAATAGAACATTTTCCAATGAATTCTGTGCCAGTTAATTATTCTCTATACATCTTTTTAATGACAGCATAATTTGTTCACATAATGTAGAGTAGGAACCACAGCACAATGTGAATATAAAAGCAGCAGCACCCTTAGCATGAGCCAAGATGTAGGAGCTTGGAATCATTCCCAGACCATGTATTAGAGAAAGTCCTCTGTCTTCTGTGACAAACAGATATTTAGCAGAACAAAATTAAGGATTTGAGATAGAGTTTCATTTGTTTGACATCCTCGTTTCCTTAGATTAGTAGCTTGGAAAGCCTTTCTGGCACCTCTCTAGTAAAGAAATGCTTAATTGTGAGGAAGTGCTGGCATGGTCAGGATTTTTTTGTCTTGTTTTTTCATATTTAAAAAAAAGAATTATAGCCTTTCATAAGTCATTTCTAAAGCCTTGTTAAAACAGTAGAACTTTCCCTCTTCAATTACCCCTATGAAAATTTTCACTGAATTTTCCCTATGTCTATTTCAGCTGTGGAAGCAGTTATTGCAATGGGGAAGCTAGCAGAAAAGCAATCTCAACATGGAGACAAGCTCTTAGTTGATGGAAATACAGGCACTGACCTCCTGAGTTTAGCTGCCCAAATTGCTTTGGAGGTAACATTGTCTTTATTTTGCTTCATTAATATAAGTAGGCAGCTGTCCTACTTTTAGTATTTCTAGGTATGTCATGCATTTCTAAGTATTTCAAGTTTCAGGGACCAAAGTCTTACTATATGTAGTCAAATTGATGTATAAAACAAAGTAGAAAATGATTTTACCTGAAAAGAAATAGTATTTGTTTAAGATTTGTTAGGAAAGTAAAAGTTTCTAAGTTGTAAGTATTGGTAGCTGGAAATGGCATGCCATATTTCCATAAAGTTCTCCTCAGCAAAATGTTACATTTCTTTTCAGCTTCTGAGATTTGCTTTTTGAGGTGCTAGGGGAACCTGTCTACAAAATGTACAACAATGAAAGACTGAAAAATCAATTGTCCCTCCTATTTGCCTGCAAGTGGTGACTGAGTGATGCTTAAACTGGCTGATTACACTGGTATAAGTAGAAGAGGCTTTTGGTTTCCTTTTAGGGCTTTGTTCATGGCACTGCAAAGCATGAAACCCTTGCCAAACTGCAGTGATCCTGTTCTTCCCGTTGACTCTTTGTTCATGAAATCATGACCTCTCTGTATGTTTTTTCTCTTGGCTCTGAGGCTATTTTCTGTGCAGTCCTTTGGTCTTTCCTGCTAATAAACTGCGCAGACCTTCACAAAGTGCTGCTGCTGCTTCTTCTTTTTTTTTTTCTCCCCTCTCCCTCTTGTGAGGGTGGTAACTGAGGTAGTATGGCTTATACAAAACATGTTTTAATTTGTTTTCAGAATGAACAACAAGTTGTGGCTATCAAAGCTCTGGAGTATTTATCTGAACGTTCGCAAGATTGCCAGCAAGTATTTGCAGCTTTAAAGTAAGAATATGATATACTTACAAGGAAAGAACTTTTTCTGACCTTTTTTTTTTTAAAAGAATTTATAGTATTGAGGAAGGTGGCGAACAGAGTAGATTAAAGATTAGTTACTAGTCTTCTTGCTGCAGGTTTACCTCAGTCCTGAACTAGCATCTAAAGATATTTTGGTTTTCTTCCAAGAGGGGGAGTACTATCCCCTACCAAGAAGGTAGTATCTATAGCTCTGAATTTTATGATTGTATTGTGATGTGAATAGATGACCAACAGTGACTCTGTTGATTCTGCAACAGTGTATTTGGTGAAAATACCAGTTCATTTGTATCTTCTGATCAACTAGTATCTTCTTGTTGAATTATTCCATCACTTTCATTAAAAAAAAATGAAACAAATATATTCCTTCCAATATTTCCTTAAAACTTTTCTCAAAGTACTTTTATTTACTTACTAGTTACTTGATAGACAGAATGAGGTAGACTGAATAAGGCAAAAGGGTGGGAAATAGAATAATCTTATTCTCAGTGTCACACCCTTTGAGTTATATGGACTGACAGCATAACAAAGAAAGCGAGTTTCTTCCTGGATCCTGAGGGTGAAGTACATTGTTGCTATTTTTTTTTCTAGTCTCATCATTGTTTATTTCTCTCATATTTAGGTGTTTGGTTCGTCTTACGTTGTCAAAAGTCATGGCAGAAAATGAAGAGAGAAGTGAAGAAAGAAGGTGAATCCATTTGCAAAACTATTTTCTTATGTTGGATAGGTTGCACACACAGTATAATATATATACAGGGCTTACTTTCTTAGAGTGTAATCATGAGATTAGTTTTTATGCTAGTTAAAGATCCACTCAGATCATTTCCTGATTTGACCTAATGGCATCACATAGGACCATCTCTTCTTGCATAACCCTTTCTTTACATTCTTGCTCTTTTCCTTCCTCTTTCATTAATGTGTAAGACTGTCAGGTATTTTTGATGGGGAATAACTTCAGTGTTGACAGTAGGATGAGATATCTTTCAGAGGTCCTGAGTGAGAACTTTTGTGTGAGATCTTCCTTGCTGAAGATTAGCCACTTAATAAGGTGCTGGCCTGAGAGGAGAGCTGTACTGTTGGATTTTGACAGACAAGAAAACAGAGTAGTCAGTTAAATTAGAAATTTAACCTGCAGCTCCAGTGATTGGGAAGATCACCTGTTACACTTCTACAACGATTTTCACCACTGTAGATTAATAAAACTTACTGCAAGCCTTCACTACTCCTTCCACAACTTCAAATGCCAGAAGTTCTAATGACTGAAAGTTTGTGAGAGGAAGAATGATTGTATCCATAATTACAGAGCTGTTGTATTCCATCATAAATGTATTTTGTCATAAGAAAATAAATTAAACATTTTCTAAAACTTTATTTTCCTTCCATTTTAGAGGTAAAGATATCGACTCAATGTTGACTTACCTGACCTTGGGTATGCTTTTGTTTTGTTTACATTTTCTGTAGTTTTTCTATTTGCGAGCATTTATGATGTGGTAAAGTCCATTCCAACTAAACATTTAGACTCCTTATTTCAGTTTAGGTTTTCAACTTCTCACTGAAATTAGTAGAAATTAGGAGCCAAGTTAGATCTGGAGATCAGACAGTGTTGTGAAGTTGGACTTCAGCGATACAGATTTTGCTTTTGAAAACTTGTAGGCTTGTGTTGGAAGAATCATATCTAGTAGAGCCTGTACTTGGCAGATTCTGTCAGACAAAAGACTCTTTCTTCTAGGCAATTTCCCTTTAGGAAACAAAAGTAAGTCTTTCGTAAGGCCACACATGCAAACAGCAGATACTTGTGTACAAGTCACAGTCTGGGTGGCTGTAAGTGACAATCTCACACTCTGACTGCATTGGCAAGAACAAAGTTAGTATCTTTAGCAGCAGGGCTACCACACACACACAAAAAAAGTTTGTTTTTGTACTCTGGATTAGCAATGTGAATTTATATTGGCATTAATTAAATGCCAAGTACTGTGGTCTTTGCTGCTCTAGCCGATTAAAAAGGAAGATTTCTTAGATTAAATTAATGCTATATTTTTGTCCTGGACAGCTTAGAAAACTGCAAGGATTAATAGCAAATTGCTGAAAGACAGGAGAGGCTTGTCAGAATTGGTTGCTCCTTTTAGTTATGCTGTCCTTTGAAAAAGAATCTTCTTACTTGCACTAGGAAAGCTACAGGAGTTTTCCAGAGGACTTTTCAGCATCTGAAGACGTGTTCATTTTCACTAAATCTTTTCACTTCTATCATTCATTGGACAACAAAGTTCGTGAAATTTTAGAACTTTTTGCTACTCTAGCCATCCTGGCTCTGACTGGAGAAGACGATGAAGAACTGAACTAAATGAAATAAGGGTTCTTCAAAGAAGGGCCTTAAGACAGTTGTTATATTTTTTAAAATGTTTTTTTTTGTGCTAATAAAGTAAAACTCTTCTGCATTAGGCTTCAGTGTCAAAAAACTTTTTTTGAAGTGGCAATACTTGTTGGCAGCCTTATATATCTTAAAATAATTGCTGCTTGAGGTGCATTTTGATTTTTTATAAACCTCCCTGATCAAGCATATTAGACTTAAGTTGTGAGAAGAAGTTTTCATCAGGAATTATGTGGGAGTTTTGAGAACCTGTGTTTTGTAATTGTAGTCGCTATGTTTGGAAATGTTTTTATTCTGCTCAGAAAAGGCTATTTATGTATTGAATAACACATCTTCTGCAGCTCACAAGAGACTGGCTGAGCCTTTCCCAGAAGAGAGTTTGACAGGGGACAGAAGGATCCTTGAAGCTCACTGGTTTAGAAAAGTTGGTAGGTTTCATTCTCAAAATCTAAACTAAATCACCTCCACCTTCTCTCAGCCACATGTTAAGGAAGAAGAAAAGTGTGTTAAAGATACAATAGGTTTGTAAAAGTTGGCACCTCTGGCAGGCCCTGCCTTAACTAGTCTTAGAATTCTCCTTCTGTATTTTCTGTCTTATGAAACTATCATGTATGCCTCACGCCTTAAATAAGTTACCAGGACAAACACTCACACAAGCTCTATGTGACTATTGGATTAGCTAGTACATTATTCACTTCACCACAGGAAATGTTGTATGTCCATGATAAAACCTCATCATTTTTCTCTTACTTAACCCTTTGCTAACAAGACTCTGTGCTACAGAATCGAAAATTAGGATCAGGCAAAGAGAAAGGATATTATTTTCTTCAGTGTCTGAAAAAACTACTGCTAAGAGTAATAAAATACCTTAGTGCCAGATACTGAGTATGCACATTGTGATGTGGACAAGTTGAGAACTATGAATTCACATGAATGCACCAGTATGAGTGGTGCGTGGTGTGATCATGGTGCAGGATGAGCTTAACTCAGCCACCCAGGCAGACAATCTTGATTACTCACTTAAATCAGCAGTCCTTGAGTTTACCTTGGACTGTGCATTTGAAATGTAAACTAAAAACATTATCACAGATGATGTTTTCCAGCAGGAAATGCAGCTCCTGTGGAGCTTTCATAAGCATAATCCATAATGTGTTTCTGAATCCTCATTTAGCAGTCTTTGTTACACCAGACATCATCAGTACATTCGTTGTTTATGAATAGAAATGTAAGCGTAGGGTAATGGATTGAAATCATTTTTCAGATTCATACTTCACCCAGAGCATACAGAAGAGAAAATAGTTGAAATCAATAACATAAGACACCTGTTATGATGTGCTTATGCATGCAACCTCTCAATGTGGCAGTGCTCCAAAAAAGAGGAGCAAAGGAGGAAGACAAGTAGCAAAGGTCAACAGTAGTAAACACCAGTGTGAATGGAACTGATCTGGGGTGACTGCACTCTTTCCAAAGCAACACTCTGGCTCACAGAATAAATAATTTAGAGAGACCACAAAAATACGTCCCTGGGAAGAAATTACTATGCAAGTTAGAATCTGCAGTTGCTGCGGAGTCTAAATATTTAGTTAGATCAGATTCTCATGCATAAAAACCATACTGTTGTCTTTAGATGGCTATATCTGATTCATATACTAATAAGCATGGTATTTTTATTTCTCCTTTATATAACCCTGTGGGGGTAAAATGGAGAATGTTTCTTTTTTGTCCGTTTTCTTTCTTTTTTTTCTTTTCTTTTTTTTTTTTTTTTTTTTGCTTTGGATTAGGAATATTATTTAACATTTTTATTCAGATTCTGTTTCGGTTTACCAACATAAGAAAGTGTTACTTTCCATGCATGGTCTCGTGGGGAGGATATGTGGCAGAATGGCTACTTATTTTGATAAAATCATTAAAACAAAGGATTTGAAAGCATGAGTAATCTATGTTTAATCTAACATATCACTAAAGGTGTTTCTTGCTGTTGTTAAATGAGCTGTTGATGATACTTCGTTTAAGAAATTGAATCATAGAATGTATGAACCACCTATTACTAGAGTTTTTATCTGTATAGCCCATAATGTGTTGAAGATTTTTATTCTCGTCTCCTGTTCCAATGTTTTTGTTAGCTTGGAATTTGGCTGTACAGTTCCAGAATTGCCCTGAGAAGATGAGAGATTTCTTTGTACTGTCTTTCAAGGTATGTCTCTCACTAATAGTATCTTTGATTGAGGAATCCTGTCATCCATCTAGTTCTGTTAGAAGTTGCATTCATGTATCAGATACCTTCTTAGAGACATGCTTGCACACTCTGAAACATGGAACACTTGTCAGAAGGAAATTGGCTTGTAATACAAAATGTAGGCATTATTGTCATATTTTATTGCTTAAAAATGTCATAAGAAATATAGAATTAAATGAGAACTTTCTAAAATAAACTGATTCTGAAGTTTGGAAACTGTATGTTCATACTACTATATGTAGTATGAACATCGAGTCCTGATCTCCATACAGAGCATACCAACACTGTGTTCTTTGCATGTGGTCTTTGTAGAATGGACTCCAACACTGCTATAACCCTTATAATTAAACAATCTTTTTGTGTAATTATACAAGCAGTATTGCAATATGAACATGTACTCTTTATGACTGATTACTAAAATTGACATAGATGAAACTCAGCAACCATCCGTTTAGGAGCAATATTGTTTTGTGTAGACAGAATTCTCATTACTTGTTTCTATTTTTGGTTTCAGTTGTCCCAGTTTTGTCCTTCTGACAAAGCTGTTCTGATTGCTCAGAAGACATGCCTGTTAATGGCAGCTGCAATTGATCTGGAAATGGGGAGACAACAAGTAACACCTTCTGAGCAGGTAAGGCATTGTTATTTTAACTGATTCTCTACATACACATGAAATAAACATTCAGTGTAGCATTTCATTTGATTTAAAAATATTGGATCTCTCACTCAGAACAGATTATTGGAAATATGGGAACCTTTCATAGTTAATTAGAAACAATATGCCTAATGCTTTTTAGACAATTGGTAATGTTGGATTTCTGTAAATAGGTTCTGAAGAGATCTGTATCAGCAAGGAGTCAGGGCAATACCCTTTCTTAAAGGAGTTTCAGCCTCATACTATGTAAGGAATATGTTGCTAAACATAGGTTGAATAGGCAGATGGTTACTGCATCTGTAGGATTATGCAGTTGCTGAAAATAATTATTGATACGGTTGGGATAAAGCTCACAGTTTATTTGTTTTTATGTATGCACATTCTGGTAGGGAGGTTATGGAACGTATACTGTGGTTATGGAGGAAGAAAAAGATCCTGCTGTGCAGTGATGATCATAGAACCTTATGTTGCTTTTGCAGAGAGCAGTGCACAGCAGTTTGTTCTGTGAGAATTAGTTGTCTGTCAGTCTCAATGATACTATTTTATGTTTGAGAGCTAAAATAAATGATGTGCTATGGGGACCTATATGGTCCTTTTCTGGAACAGCAGAACTATAAGGGTGAAGAAGGTTTGTCTGAGATGTAGAGATCTTTGAAAATGAGAGAAAAAACTTAAAGCAGAAACTGGTATAGGTGATGTACTAATTAGGCTGATTCTTCATTTATTATAGAGCAAGGTATAGAAATCTCTCTGCTGCTGTCATTTGAGGTGTTTATTTCTTTAGCTTTTAAAACTGTGACCTAAAAATAGCTTCTTGAATATTTTGTAAAATAGATGGAACTATTGACTGAGGCCCTTCAACATCTCCAGGCATGCAAGGAGATCTGGAAAGTTCTGAAATTAACAGGTAAGCTAGAAATTTTGTCTATTCAGAGCATTTAACTCTCAGACTTTGTCACTGTAATCATGGAAAATACAAGGAATATGGAATTACTGTCTCAGTTAAAGAGTGTTGAAGCAGATGTGTGGCAATATGATTGAAGAACTGGCAAAGCCATCTGTACTTTTTTTGTATGTCATTGCCGTCTTTTTATTGTCTAGATAGTGTGAGGTGTGGAGCAGTTTTTCAGAGTGAAATCTGGTTGACTTTTTGTCACAAATGTTAAATTCCAAGCTTTTCGCTCTAGAGTAGGTAGGTACCAGGTCTCCAGCTGGATAACCCAGGTTAAGGATGTTTTTGTATATATTTTCCTTGACTTGACTGTTGCCCTGAAGTAAGACAAGGTACAGTTTTAATAATTTTATTAGCCTCTTTATAGATAAGGCATTTTAAAATACAGGAAGTCCTGGTAATGTATTTTGGGAGTGCCAAAACCCATCCTCTGTTGGTTTACTATTGCATGTCAATTTAGATCAGACTTTTCCCTGGAGATGGGTGTGTTCAGCCAGTAGCTAAGATGCTGAGTGACTCTTGATGTTCTTTTTTTCCACTTTAACTTTATTGTTTCAGAACTAAAGGTTGATTTGAGATTCTCTTTGCCCTTTTGCACTAAAGGCAAGATCACTCAGAAAGACTTCTTCCCTTTTTATTTCTATCATGAAAATCCCAAAGGATTGATTATCGCAGTATTGGGACATTCTTGCTAGATGGAAGTGTCTACTGAAGAGATTTGTGGAACAGCAGCCAGGTCATTCCTTCACTCCTTCACCACATCTTGGCTAGTGTGTGGATAAGCTTATTGCCCTAGAAGAACCTGAGAGTGTTTTTTTAGCATAAACAGAGGTCTTTTTAATAGTATGGTAAATGTTTGGTAGTTATATTGGGTTTACATCCTCCTAAAGATTCTACTGTTCTCCCACACTTTTTCAGTGTGTTTAAGGATTTCCTGAAGGCTTTTCTACTAGAAAGATGCCAAATCTTCTAGCAGAATTTGACACTAATGGTAAATTATTTGATAGGTTGACACGTTGAGCCTTTGGCCTTCTGTCTATTTATTTGTCTATGAAAAAGGCTTTTTGTTAGCACCTATACCTTTCCTTTGAAGGGTTGCATGAATTTAGCCAATTATAAACAATCCAGATTTGGAAATGGGGAGGTCATTTCGGTTGTGCTTTGGATGTTTGAGGTTGCTGTCCAAGTGAATTTCTGAGTTCCACTTGCTGTACTGTTAAATCTGAGTACCTTAACGATTTTCCTGCTTGTTGGAAGCAAAATTGATACCTTCCTGCATACCATGTAGCTTTAAGTAAATGAGTAATTGTATACAGCCAATTCTGTCTCTCCTGTAGGAGATTTTGCTAAAGATCCGACAGACACATTGTTGCTTCTTTATGAATTTGAAGCAAGAGCCAAACTGAATGATCCAACACTCAGCAACCTTATGGAGTCTGTATGGGAACAGCCACAGATAGAGATCAAGACGCTGGAAATTATTGCATGTAAGGACTGCATTTGTATTTTCGTAATTCTTCAAGCCGTGCAAAATAGCTTATGTTACTCTTTCCTGTTAATTTTTGATGACTAGGATTATTGTGTATTGTACATCATGCATAGAATTAGTCTAACCATACATATCTTGTCCTGAAGCAAAGATGCTTAGGATCTCAGCAATAGTCAGAGATTTATATTTTGAAATATCATCTTATTACATGGATGATGAACGTACAGCATCCTTCTGTTTCTAGAACCTGAGGCATTTGTGTAAGTTACAAGTCCGGAAAGGGTTGTTCACGTAAACTGTTACAAATTCCAAACTAGCATAGGCCAGAGAATGATCCTAGTTGAGTAGAGCTTATTATTCTTGGGTTACTGCAACAGAAGAAGAGAGCAGAGGAAGTACTTGTTAATTATTAAATCTGCTGTACTTCTGTTTTGTCTTTATTGATGATCCTTTGAGTAAGTAAGCAGTAAAGAAGCGCTAGCTTGTGACCAGCATAAGCATTAAGCAAATCTCTTTTTAGTTGTTTGTTGCACAGGATCTGGCAACATATTGCAGTTTAGTGACCAATGAGAGAAAGTCTGCCTTCAGTCGTTTTTTTTCTTGTTCTCTATTTCCTTTTGTTTTCAAGCATTAGCAATGGAATCTCCAGCTCGGTATCCCTTACTTTGTAAGAAGGCTCTCAAGAGTGCCCTGAACCTTCACAGAAAGCAGACTGCTATTGATGCTGTGAGATTTAGGTTAGTCTTATCACATAGCTTTGCAATGGGCCTATGATTGGGAATGTTGACAGGTAATAATGCCTGCAGTTTGAAAAAAATGGCTTTTAGTTTATGTGCAGCTTTCCTCTTCTTGCTGACCAACCAATATACCTCTAAAGTATGACCGACTAATAGGTGTTTAAGAATATAGTAACTGAAATCTATTCACTAAGCATATTTTCCCAAACAATCAGATTTCCAGTATAGATCCAGAAAGAGTCTCTTGCTGTTTCTAACGATGAAGGTGTTCATTCCAGGTGTTACTCTGCAGTAGTGAGCTAGGTATTTAAAAGAAAATGAAGTGAAGAGAAATTAAAGGCTGAAAAAAAAGCTATGAGTTGCAAGTTAGGGATGTGATGCCATGGTACATACGTGATTTATTTTGCTGGGTGACAAGTCCTGTAACAGCTATTGCTTATGGAATCTGAAAAACAACCTGGTATGCACTTCTCTCTCAGTTGTACCCCATAATGGACTTTTTTTTCTCCTTTTGAGTTCCATGCAGTAATTGTTGCACAGAGGTTACCATTAATATTGTCTGTCTTCATCTACACTGAGGAGAGAGCTGTTTTCAGAATGCATGTATTTTGTACCAGTTTTCTGAGTACAGCTGAACAGGCAGGATGCTGACTACTTAGTTATCTCTTGGTGAAATTAGAATAAGTATCTTTCTTTTTACTTTTACTTTTTACTATAGGTCTATCCTTTCGGTTTACTGTGGAGCTCAGCACTGAAAATAATTAATTAAATTGTTGCTCTTGGCTCTCTCTTTGCATCAGTTGTACAATTGAGATCTGATACTAGGAAAATGTATGTTTCTGCAAAAAGAATGTAAGCATAGAAATCATTGAGATGGACATGCCAGGCTAGCAATCATGGGAATCACACAAGCTAGTGTGCTAGTGATACTAAAATACAGCTATTTGCTCTGTGCATATGCTATTAAATACATTTCCTCTTTTGCTCTGTTTTGATTCCCAGCAAATGCTTACATAGTTTGATTAATCTTTCTCTGCCATCCGGAGTAACAGACCTGGATGCCTGTGTACTGCAAGAAGTGTGGGGCTACTTTGAAGATGCTCTGAGCATAGTCAGCAGCACAGTAAGTTGAACAGAAAAAAAAAATGGGAAATGATCCTGAGCACATTTAAAAACATTCTCATTAGAATGACAGTAATTAGCAGACTGACATTATATACTGTTTTATGTGGTGCAGCTAAGAGTTCTTCAGTAGAAGATGCGGTGAAATTACTTCAAGATAAATGGCTCTTAGATATTTATGACTCAATTGCATATTTCTGTAGATTTTATAAGGTTTTTTTGGAGACATTTAAGGCCAAATTTTCGGTGCTTGTTTTAGAAACATCTTGAGCTGGAACATCTATTTTTCCTCATCTTGCTGTCTACATTCATTCACACATTGAATATGGTTTTGTAAATGCAGATTACTTTTCCAGATCAATTTAAAGCAGGGTAAAATTTAGATATTGTTGTTGCTTTTTGCTCAACTCTGTTTTGTTAAATTTATTTAGAGACTTACTGTATTCTTATTTTTTCCAAATGAGCTGGAGTTAGATTCCTATTCTGTGAGTATTTGTTGCAGTGCATTTGTTCTTAAACTTGTTTCTATAAGGGCAGATGTATGGAGAGTGAAATCTTTATTTTGGTAAGCTGCATTTCTGCTGCTTCTTTCAGGCCTGAAGCATATGCTATACAGTGAAGGTAGTTGTACTGAGGAAATCAGACTTTTCTACGCAGAATTTCAAAGATAATAATTTAAGGAACATTCCTGCTACTCAGGATTAATGAAACCAATATTACATTTCATAGCTTCATCCCAGTGCATAACTATTTCTTCAGTCATGTTTGAATGTCTCTTCCTTTAGAAAAATGACATAAAGATATGCTTCCTACTTTCCCAGAAAAGAATTTTTCCATGTTTGTGTCTGCTCTTGTTGAGAGGTATGATTGAAATATTAATGTGGACTGATATTCGTAACAGCGTAATTTCATCAGTACTAGAAACCATTTTTTGCAGTCTTGCTCATGGCAGTAGATGATAATCGGTACCACACTAAAAGAAGGAAATCAGAGCAGCACACCAGAACATTGTCAGTTAGAAAGCTGGTACATCACTTCTGATTTATCCCTCCTACTCAGCAATGGATGCCGCAGTTCAGAAACTCACTCTCGACCCTCTTACTTAGAATGAAAAGTGTCTATGAAATATGGAGATAAAATCCTTCCAGACTTCCCTTAAGGATTCACATAGCAAATTCGTTGCTTGTCCTTCGCTTCACCAACTGAATCAGTTCCCCACCAGTTCAAAGCTTGCTAAGTACTCCAGCTTCCATTCTACGGTTATCAGTAAAGGCAGCTTTCACTCTAGCAAACCGCGGCCGCAGCTGCAGAGAAATCCTGAAAACGTTGAGAACTGCTTCTGATCTGCAGTGAGCAGGCAGGTATTGGGATATTCAGCACTGTTTGGATAAATGAGAAAGTAGTGCAGCAGCAAGTCCAGCCTGTTCATAGATAGATTGTAGGAAAGCATACTTCCATTGTAGCATCATTCTCAGCCCCTGTTCTATCATTACATTTCCTGTCCTATCAATGTATAAGTGCAACATTTATTCATGTTGGAAACAAACTGTTTGATAGTGGTGGAGATGAACTGTGAGGTACAGCGTGGCTCAGAAGGGATTTTGTCCTCTGCAGGAGAAAAAATTCTGTGTTTTTCCGATGTAATATTAAATGCTAGTACACTCTTGATTAGTCAGGTTTAAAGTGAAAACTCTATTTTCTGATTAGCTGTAGCTTTGTTTGCTACTCTAGGATGCTTATCCAGAGATGGAGATCCTTTGGTTGATGACAAGAGCCTGGAATACAGGAATATTTCAGTATAGCATCAGTAAATACGAGGAAGCTGAGCAGTGGTGTGGACTAGGAATGCGTTTCCTCAATCACTTAGGATCTCTGAAGAAAAGTTATGAAGGCCATGTAAGTGGAAATAGATGGTTATGAGGAGGTGGGAGTGGATTTTTTAGGAATAGCTGGTAGTGGAGGGGAGGAAATGAATTGTTTTTGAGAGTTTGGATCTGGATGAAGAAACCACTACATATGATCCTTAAAGAACTTCAGGGGAAGCATAATGCCTAAACACTTTTGGGGATCTTGATAGTGAAAGATTTTTTTAAAGTGTGAAACCAGAATGGATTTGATACACAGCAAAGAGTAATGTGGTGTCCTTTTACTGGAGGGGTTATGCAAATAACTGTTTGGAAATAAACTTCTGTTTGTGGCCATGGTGGTATCCTTGTGCCTAGCCTTCATTCACTGAAGGTAAGATGCTGTACCAGTTTAGTTAACTCAGCTTTTGTGTGGATACTTTTAAGCTTGGTTTCTATTATAATCTACTCCACTATAAATTGGATTTAAACTGATGTGATTAAAATTATTAAAGCACATCTTTCCAGGTGTTGCTTAGCCAGTTCCTATGAGGGAGGAATTTGGGGTACGATACCTCTGAAGAAAACAACAAGCCATGTTCTTACTCTGTCATAAGTAAGCTGCTCTCTCTACAATTTTTGGTTTGGGTACTCCCATATTGGTTACAACAAAGTACAGCCTGGATGAGGTATGCAGTTATCATTCATTCTTCTATGCACCAGTCAGTCAATCAAAAGCTGGCTGCGATTTCTATTCCATTTTAAATGTATCAGTTAAGACTCTAAGAATAGCTTTATACACTGATACAAGAATCAGCTATAAGCTGTGCTTTATATCAGTACAAATAATCCACCTTTGATAGGTTGCACTGATTTGATTGTATGTTTTTCTAAACCGTTATGTTCAAATCTGTGCAAAAATATTTACATCAACTTGAATTTTTAGGTTTAGAAGCTGTTTGTGGTTTCCCACCTATTCCCTCACTTCTGTTCTCTGTCACTTGCTGTTACGTAGTTGAATGATACAGCTTTATCCATCCTTGTTCACTCAGACAACTGTTGATGCTTATATTCTCCAGATGATTGGTCTTTATAGTGAGGTGCTGGATAAGTTGGACAGAGCAAAAGGGCTTCTTCCACTTGGAGAATAGTGACAGCCAC
Source organism: Rhea americana (assembly GCF_003343005.1). Lineage (NCBI taxonomy): Eukaryota > Metazoa > Chordata > Aves > Rheiformes > Rheidae > Rhea > Rhea americana. The sequence continues at coordinate 3,249,146 of NW_028187177.1, read as the reverse complement.
AACTGCCAAAGAAGAGAACTCTTGGAAATATTCTGCTGAGTAAAAGAGCCTGTTAGCTCTGCAGGGACATAAGGTTGCAGCAGCATTGGAAAAGAAACCAGGATCTCCCTCTTTGCTGGCAATTAACAAGTTTTGTACTTTTCAGGAAGTATTTATTGAAGAAATGTAATTGTTTTCCTCTAGGGAATCATTTTCATTCTATAACAGTTGAAAATAAATGCATAGCTTTCTCATGAGATGGGCCTGCTGCTGTATAAATGGTTAGTTTAAATGTCTGATTTTAGTAGTAGTGGCAATGTGAACAATAAAAGTATTTCAGGGCTGTGCATCTCCTCTGGATGCCATGGCTGCCTTGCTGCGTAAACATTTAACAGACAGTTGTTTAGTTCTGTCCATTTCAATATGTGCAAGAATTCGGAGATGTTTGTCAGGATCACAATTTAATTAGAATAAAAAAGGAGTGGATGCTCTCCAGCTAACAGAAAAAAGATAAAGCTTTGACTAGGCACTGCTGCTTATAAACCACGAAACATTACACACCACCCATAATTCACCATGAATTATGGCCAGCATGGTTGCCACAGAAGGAAGAAATTACATTAGTTCTACTTCTTTCTGAAAGACGGATGTGCTCTGGAGGAAGAGCTTCTGCTTGTGATGTGCTTAGTGGAGAGGTCTGGGCCCTGCCCAGCAAGAAGTAATTAAAAAATTCAGCTGAACTGCATTCTTTTATCAAAGCTACAGGGCTGTCTCCTCTTGACAGCTGAGTAAACCGCATATTAGCAATTTCTTCTGTGTGTACCAGGCACCACTTTGAGTCCCACTGCTGAAACTGCAAACCAGCCCTTATCATACCTCACACATCCTCATGTCTGTTATGCAGCTGGATACTGGCTCATTTCTTAAAGGCAGGTGCGTAAGTCACTGTGGCTTTTACAGCAATGTAAGTAGGAACGTATTGTATGAGGTATTTTTTAGTACTGCACGGGTCACTGTCAGCTTCCGAGTGCAAGAATGAGACCCCCTTCAGGAGCAAATTTCATTGAAGACAGCAACCAGGGAAGTTGTTATCAGGAAGTTTATGGTGCTTGTGATAGCAAGATACTGGGCACTGTGGCTGAGGCCAGTGCTGCCTGAGCTGGGCCTGTGTTAGACATTTTCTTGTGCAGTGTCTTGTTGCTATAGAGGCTTTGCTAGATAGACGTATACACTGGTAGGAATAGGGATGTACCTTTGTGGAAATAGTCACATAGGATGCAGAAATGAAAGAAAAAATAATTATCCTCAACTGGAGATTATTTATCTGTTCTTATTCCTGAGGTCTACCACAGGCCCTTTATTTGTCAGACTGAGATAATATAAGCAATTTTCACTGGAAGCCACTTCAGCTGGCCTTGAGTGGTCGTACCTTTATGGTACCCAGACAAATCAGCAGGGCTAGCTGATTGCAGATGACTCTTGTGAGACAGAAATAGAAGGATGGCTCTATTTAGAGCAAGTTCTCCATATAGTGTGCTCTGTTCACTGGGTCTGATGTAGATCTCCGTGAGCAGCTGGTTTGCAGGTCTCTAATGAAAAATGCGCTGTCTATCTAAAAAACACCTTTGAACCCTTAAAAAGCCAGGCCTCAGCTGTTGCATAAACTTTTGGAGTCACAGTTTTGGAGACAGTATGCTCTGTCACACTGGTACAGTAACCATAAATGATGCCACAGAGCCAAAGGTATCCACTGCTGCCTGTCGTAGCTCCTTGGTGCCTGCCAGGCCACCTTTAATTATGGTTCTCGGTTCTGGTGTGCTCAACAAGTAGACAGTTAAAGGTGTCAGACTGTACCAGATGAGAAGATTGTATTTGCCCAGTAAGTATGGCAGGTACAGCTGTAGAAAGGCAGCATTATATGTGTTTTTGCCTATAGCCAGAATTGTTTGAATTCTTTTTTTTCCTTGGAGATGCTCAATTTGATTTCTTTTATAGTTCAGACTTAACTAATGGGTCCACATCTGATCAGTTATAGACTCTGCTGATCGTACGTCTTACCTCCTCTATGCTCATTTTCACATCATGTATTTTATTCCAGGCTTAATAGTTACTATAGGTTTTACCTACGGCAAAGATTTCTCACTTTCTAGTTGAATCAGATGCTAATTAGCTATCAGGTACTTCAGAGGAGCTCTTTGATATTGTTTTTGTTACACTGACTAGTTTTAGACTTAAAACAAGCTCTTGAAATCTCTTTACCATTTTTCACCGATTTCAAAGCCACTGCCTCCTTAGGAGGTGAGGTGGAGAGGTCTTCGATGGCAATAGAGGATGCTGGTCTACCTGCTGGATGATAGAAGACTGCAGAATGCTCCCTGGTATGTTTGTAGCTCTTGCCACCTAGCATTCCCAAGTAATTCCTGGGCCAGAGTTAGGATTTTCAGTGACCATTCCCAACTGGATAGTTTGCATGCAAGCACTCTGCTTTGCTGGCTGAGTGTGCTAGTGTAGATATTGGCTGGTCCTTGCTAGTTAGCCTTGGTGTTTATTTTACTGGGCTAAATGTTGCTTTGTATTCCAGTAGCCCAGCTAGGGTGACTGTAGGATATGTTCTGTCTTAAGCCAGTAACAGAAGAGCTCTGCAAGGGAAACTAATSAGTCTTAGTTAGTTATTGAACTCTTTACCTGAGGCAAGGAAAATAATATATAGTCCCAGGCAGCAAGAAGAAAGAGCTAGTTTATATGCCAGAGTTGGGATGGGGTGAGTAGGGGAAAYCTGCACGGCTTTGCCAGTACAATACCTGGAAAAAAAAATCAGTGTTYACTCTCCTTCAAGTCTTCTCTTTTCATTGAGCAGCCTGGTTTCAACTTGCAGGATCCAGTACTCATCCAGAGCTGTTAACAGATTGCTCCAGAGGGTGGCATTGCAGCAGCATTTTCTAATTCACAAATCACCGGAAACTGCAGGTGTGCTGAACATTTGCTCTGTAACTGCCGCATTCCTCCTGGCTTTTGAGGGCACAAAYGTAGTGGTTCCCATATTCTGCCCCCCATCCCTGTATTTTGCCTATATCTTATACCCTTCTTTTTTCTAATATGCCTTTTTTTTTTTTTAATATATGTCTTGGGAGCAACATCAGTCTAGAGGAGCAAAGGAGATGCAGTGTGACTTGGAGAATGGCTTGGCGTAGAGGGTGGTTTACTCCAGAGCTGTAGGAGTGCGGCTGCAGGGAATGTGGTTTGGGGAGAGCAAGGGGGGACGAAATGTCCTTAGTAAGAAGGATCTGGCAGGAGGACAGGACAGGGAGAGCCGTGCTGAGCCCTAGAGCCCCCTCTCCCGGCACTCATCCAGAAGCATCTGTGGTGGGAGCACTAGCTCTCCAGGAACTTGAGCTCCCTATCCCACCTGGGATGCCCTTAGGGCTGTCTCACACTGTACAGCCTGGGATGTGCTTCTCTGTCATTAATATAGTGGCTACTTGGAGCATTTTGGAGGGGAAGGAAGAAAGAGAGGCTGGTCTGGACAAGGCTGGAGGAGTGGAAGTGAACATAGTAATCAGAAATCAAGGTAATTGGAAGAGGTCTGAAGCTCATTAGAGGAYTGGGCAGAAGCTTTGGTCAAGTAGTGCACTGAAACTAAGAAGAAGCAGGAAATACCACCGGCAGGCCTGCGGCGGGGCAAAYGCGGCCCCAACAGGAGTTTGCTTGTGCCAGTCATCCCCTGCGTGCCTGTACCATGAGCGGAAGCTAGACTAGCTGACTCAAACAGTTTAAAGTTTTTTATAAGAATTAAAAAAACTAAAACAACATTGGCCCTGATTTTGGAGGCAAGGGAAATAAACACTAAAGGACAGGGTAGATAAGGGTCCTTCAGTGAAAGACACTGTCGTCACACACTGCTGACATTACATTCTTCACTGCAGAGCCTTTAGTGCCCTGCAACCTGCTCTGAAGGRTTGAGGAGAGCAGAGAAGTCTTTGAAGGTTACACAGCATCTGCTACCAGTGCATCAGGAGCAAGAAAGGCCKTGTGTAAGACAGCTATGCAGGTGCCTGCACCTCAGACACTGAAGGGGAGAAACTCTGGGAGAAGGCCGTTAAATTTCTTTAAAACCCTYGCCCAGTATCCTCACAGGTGCTGTGGCTTCTCTTTGGTTAACAAGGACCAGATAGTTAATTAACCAGAACAGCAGAGGGACAGAAGCCCAGGACATGTTTCTCTATAGCACAAGCCGCTTATGGTCTAATTTCCTACAAGTGGTTTAGGGCAGATTAGTTTCTTGCCTGTTGCAATCACATCTGTAGCAGAACATGCAGGAGAGGGAAAAAAAACCCACCAACAACTGCCCCCCGCCCCATTTCACACCCAGGACACTGCTCTGCTGTTTCAAAGTCCGGCTGAGCCGCGTGAGCGTCCCGTAGGCAGAGCAGTTTGTCCTTAGTCGGAAAAACAGCTGGTGAAAAGGCTTCAGAGGAGCAAATTCTCATTCCCTTCGTAGCATCCTCATGCTGTTAGCACGTGGCTAACGGCCCACCTTTCACTCTTCTTCACTGCTCTACGCGCTGCTCGTTTACGAGGTGAGAGGTGCTGAGGCCGTAAGCCAAGCTCTGTCCTGTAAGGCCAGAGACGCCGAGGCATTGGGTGCCCCAGGAACAGTGCTCAGGTGCTCGTAGCCCGTAGCTGCCTGAAGAGGAAACGCACATACGGCGACCAGCTCCCAAACTTGTGCTTCCACCATCGTCCCTTCCCAGCGGAAGGGAATTTGTCATAGGAAAAGCTACCCAGTGGCTGCGTTTTCCACYTGCCGGGGAGCGCCGTAAGCTGCGGACTGTCTGCAAACCGTACGCCCGTGCTCAGCAGGACACTCACTTTCCTTGAAATCTCGCTTTACTCCTCATGCAATTTGGAAAAAAAAAAAAAAAAAANAAAAAAAAAAAAAACCCTCCAAGGTTCAAGAAAAAACAACCCAACCCTCTTACCTTTCAGTCACCTCGGTGACAAAGCAGATTCAGGCAGGAGCATGCAACACACCAGTAAASCCAGTTGTCTTCCAGGAAACCGGACTTTAATATAGTAGGGAAAAAAAAAGTCTGTAAAGTATGGCATCGCTAACCTCTGGATATTTCCTGAAATCAAACTTTCTGCTTTACAACTTCCTGCTTCTCTCTGACATGTAAATCGCATATTAAGTTGTAATAAGACACTCCGTACTACCAGGACTGTGTGCACTTTGCTGCCTTTATACCCAAAGGTGGATAGTTGTGCAACACCATATAATCATTTCGTACGCCTTCATAGCACAAATTCCCCGCAGTCCAAGCTGCGGCCCAAAACGCGTTTGCTGTCGTCAGCCCGAAGTCTGGCTGCCGGGCCGTGACCTGACCAAAGTGCTTCTCGGCGGCCTGCTTATGGCTGCAAATAAAGCCACTTCCTTTTAGTCTTTTCGTTTTCTTTTAGGCCAGTTTTCAGTGTCTGCTTTAGAAAACACATATTTTTTTGCTTCATCCCGATTCTTTTTAACACTTCAAGCTACTGTGGCAAGACGGTATCAATAGCTGCTAAGAGCAGCGCCGAAACCCAGGGCCTGGTGTGCAGCGACGGCCTCTGCAAGAAGGTCTCGAAGCCGGAGTGCTTTGCAACGCTGTTTATTAAAAAATATATGTCTCCTTGGAAGAAACACTGGTAACCAGCTGGCGTTGTCATGATCGATTCGATACCGTCAGCTCTGCCGTGGAGTACAGCAGGTTTCCTCCACGTGACTTGATGGGGGGAAACAGGCTATATAGGAGGAGAAAAAACCAAAACCACCCCCCCCCCCGAAAGATGGGGGACAGGCGTCGTGTGACCGTCTGTCTCGCTTACGCCCCTTCTCGCACCTGCTGCTCGGGGACCTCGGCGCTGCTGCACGGGCCTGGCCGAGCGCTGCTACGCGGGGAGGGCGGCACGCGCGTGTGCAGCGACATGCAAACGCAGCCCGCCGCCGCCGGCCGCGGGAGCTCCCCCCCCGGCCCCCCGCCGCCCACGGCACGACGTGGGCCCCACGCGGAGGGACGGGGGCCGGCCGGGGTGCTGCGCTTTGCCGCGGGAGGCAGCGTAAAGCCCGCCGGCAGGACCGGGGTTTGCGCAGCGACGTCCAGCAGGAGCGGGGAGGGTYGGGGCGGGGGGACGACGACGACGACGCTCCTTTACCTGCCAAGCCACCGACCTGCGGAGCCGGCTGCTCCCGCGGAGGCCCCCGCCGCTTCCAGGGGAAGCGGAGCCGGGAATTCGGCACGGAGGGCGGGAAAAAAAAAAATGCGAGCATCCATCGGCGGCGCAGCCGGGGTCCTCTCCTCTCGGCAGCTCGCGCAGACGGGGACGCCGGCACGAGCACGCCGGAGCCCTGCGCCCGCAGGGCAACCCCCGTCCACAGGCTTTCCGCAGCGACACGCGCAGCCGGTGCGTTTGTTCCCGGTGCCTGGTATTTCCTGCCTAAACACCGCAGATCTAGAGTCTAGTTACAATAGAGCCAGCTTAAAAAGTAAGTTAAAAAAACTGGATTTTATACC
>NW_028187177.1:3237233-3242488 GCF_003343005.1 Rhea americana | reverse complement strand
CAAAAGGAAACCTCTCATGCAAACACAGAGGGTGGTGTGTAAAACAATGTGCAATTTAATATGTAGTATCATCAGCCATTCTCTTGCGCTGCAGCCTCCTGCTCAGTCTTTGCCTCCCGCCGGCTCGCTCGGCTCAGCGGCTGCCGCTCAGTCCTGGGTTACTGGGGCCCGCCGGCCCGGTCGCTGCTCTGGCGCGTGGCCCCGGCGGTGGCTGGCAGGAAGCCGAGCGGCCGGGAGACGCTCCCAAAGCCCGCGGTACCGTTTGGATCTCGTCCTGCCCAAGTGGACTCCCTGCGCCCCACCACGGGGACAAAGAAACTGAAAGCTCCTTGCAATAATACAGTACCATTTAAGAGGTCCCTCAGGTTTCCTAGTCCACATATATATATATATAATATATATATAATATCTCTCTCTATATTATATATAAATTACATATACAGATAAATAAAATGCTTTCTGCTGCCTTTCTGTCGCGCTGGTCAGAGCTGCTAGACAGTCACACTTGGAAAAATGCCCCTGGAGCTCTGGTACTAGCTCATGTTCTCAGAGTCCACTGTGTCACTTGTTTCTTACATTAGTCCTTAGCTGCCTCCTCCCATCTTGATTCTTGGTTTAGTTAATAATAATAATAATAATTAATAATAATAATAATAATAATAAAAAACGACTCTTGAATGGGTTCTCATCTGTCTCTAATGGAGCAATGGGAAGGTCCATGCAGGAATGGTGGGAACAGTCACGTGATGAATGAGATCAGTTCATCCCAACAAAAGAAACAGGACTAGAAAACTCAATTTTGCGACGATCTAAAAAAGGGGGCAGGAATAGTTTTCACATCCCCCCCCTTGGGGCAGAGGGCTTGGGTGGGGTGGGACTTCGGAGATCTTCTGCTCMTAGGGAAGCAGATGGGGGACATCTTCAGAGCTTCTCAGGGGACGGGACCCAGATGTAGTGCCCGGACTGGTCCTCAATGATCTGTTTGATTTTGCTGTAGATCTCTTCGAGAGAGTCTCCTTGTACGATGGCTGGAAGAGGAGAGAAGAAGCAACACCCTGAGCCTCGTGTTGGCAGCAAAGGGGCCGGCACGGCGCGGCCAGTTATTAGSGTACGAAACAAGCTGTGTCGAAGGAGCCATAACAGGCACGCGGTGACACAGAGYTCAACCAGCGTGTCCGAGAGGATTAGGGAGCGCTCGCGCTGATCCCACGCTGGCAGAGCTCCTCGCGGGTACGAGGTGCCAGCCGCGCTGCTAATCCGCTTTACAAACCGTGTCGCACCGCCGCACCACCCCGAGGCCGCGGGCAGCCGGACGCGGCGCGGGCTGCGAACTCCAGCCCTTTGGCCAGGCCCAGCGACTGCCTCCCTGCCGGGACGCCACGGCGAGGGGCAGGGCCGTTTCCGCACGCACCCGGAGCGCTGCACCCGGAGGCGCAGCCAAGCCAGGACCATCCCTCGTTYTAAGTTCCTGGAAGAGCCTTCCCTACAACATCCATCTCTGCACATCTCTGGCTACTTCCAACAGCACGTGTATCTACCCAAGAGCCTTTCCAGGTCAACGCCAAACCCGCCGCCCGCCGGCATGCCGCGGCTTCGGCAAACCCGCAGCGTGCGGTTCCTTTGCAGGGCTTCTTGAAAAAGCACCCCACAGATCTGGAAACTGCTCCTTGCCGGAAGGAAAGSTTTTACCTTGTTTGCGCAGCTAGATTTTCTCAGCTGAGCTCTACTTTTTGTAAATGTTTTGCCTGGAATTTTTCATGGTAGCTCTTAGGTGGCTAATACAGCTTTCAGTAATATAATTGCTCCTCAAAGAGAAAACAGTTATCACATATTGGATTGAAGACCAGCTTCTCTGCCCCTTTGCCTGCTCATGATTTTCCAGAATTGATCATGTTACAAACATTATTTCGTTAATACACAAGGATGCTTGTGTCATGAGCTGCGCATTTGTGCAGGCACGAATTGCCGGGCAGCCCCAGACTGACTTTTCAGCAAAGGCTGCTTAGGAAGTCAGCCAAATTTCCAGTCTCTTTTGGGAGATGTTTTGTAATAACCCAGGACAGTCTTTATCATTTAGGTTGCTTATCTTGCCTCTTTAAAATGACTCTTTTTTTTTTGAATATTCTTCCTTTCCTTAGTGCAAGGGGTCTTATCTCCTGTTGCTGCGCAGCACCATGAAGAAATGCTGTGCTGCTTCTGCTTTTTCTTTTTTTYCCTTTTTTAATTAAAGTTGGTGATAAGTTTTCAACAACTCAGAAAATCCTGCCTGACAATCTGTCTCCTCTACAGCAGGTTTACTCTTATCCACTGATCTCTGAACAGTCCCTTTGCAAAGCCACGTTGGCAGAGCGCCATTTCTTTTCGCTTTGGTGGAGCTGGACATTTTCCCATGACCCAGCAGTAGGACACTGCTGGTAAAGAGGTCACAGCTGCCAGCTTAAAAACAAGAAAACAGGCATAAGCCTACTCGGGACACTCACCTGTAAAATACTCTCCGAACTCTTGCTCRAGTTTCATGGCTTTGTCGAAGACCTTGTTGGCCTGTTCGTATGTCTGCCTCCGGTTCATCTCCCTGCCACGCACAAAAAGTAGATGTTTAACTCCTTTCCTTAGCAATGAGCGAAAGCAAAAATGGCCTTCACAGACCAAGGGTGCCTGGGAGCCCTCTGTGCAGTGGCAGCTGTGCAAGACCTAGCTCAGAAAGGCAGGACCCGTCCCCACGTGCTCTTTTGCGGTCCCGACTTTTCATCTAAAGTTCTTTCTATTGCCACCATCCTTTCATTTCACCGTAACACAGACATGGACTGAAATCCAGACAATCTGAATTTGCAAGGCCCCTGCAGAAACCTCTCTGCTTTTCCAGCGTGTTGCCACCTTCTTTGCCTAGGTTCCCTCAGGTTTTTACAATACCAAAAATAAGCAGTTCTGCAGGGTGGTAGCTTCTGGCTTGAGAAGTTTTTTCTTCTTTTTCTTTTTTTTTTCCCAATCCCTTTGGTGCTGGCAGAATCTATTCTGACCTTCAGACCCCCTACTCTTGCCACAAAATTCCCCCCCAGATAATGACGTTCTCTGCTGCTGCTCCGGAGAGCTGCAAGCTCAGATCTCACGTCCTCTCTGCCTCGTGCTTCCTGGGGCCATGAGCAGCAGGACAAGCAGAAGGTCTCCCTCAGGAATACAGGAGACATCTAACCTCTGCCGTCCCCTGGGGCTGTCCCTGGCTCTGCCACTACCCAGCTGTGACCCTGCACTACAGACTGTCATAGGCAGCTCTCTTCGCTGCATTCAGGTCCCAGGTGAGCCAGTGGCATCGGCCACATTTGTAAACATCTTTACATCTCCTATCCTGCCCCGTGCAAATGAAGGGCTTTAAGCCAGAGCAGTGCACGGAGACAGGATGCACCGTGGCATTAGACCTGCTGCAGGACACGGAGGGTCACCGCAGAGACAGTAACAGGCCCAGCTGCTCTTAACAGCGACACATTCAGCAGCAGCAGCAGCAGCCCCTGCTGCTTTCTAAGGAGCAGAGGCAGTAGAAGCATGAGCCCCAACCGCCCGGGGCTAAGTGCCTCGGAGAGGTGAGAATACATGTTGCACTTACATGAGAGCTTCGATGGATTTTGGTTTGATGAAAATGGCAATGGGATAAAGTTGTGCTTGTTGCAACCTCTTGATAGCATTGCCAGATACATCCAGGATGCAGTGCTTCCCCTGGAAAGGAGACAGTCGGGGTCAGACCTACCCACAGAGCCTGCTCTGTGCAAAGAGCAGCTTCCTCCTGCAGACGTGCTTGCAAAAGAGAAGGGACGGGGAGCCGAAACAYCGGTCCCGAGACGTGCGCCAGCTCCCCATGGCCTCGTATCCCTGCCCGTTCAGGGATACGTGCCGCCCGACACTCACCCGCTCCGCGACCGCCCGCACTGACTGGATGCTGGTCCCGTAGAGATTGTCGTTGAACTGCCCGGCCTCTATGAACTTGTTGTCCTGGATGTCCTTCTCCATCTGCTCCCGGGATACGACGAAGTGGTAGTCTTGCCCGTCCACCTCGTTCTCGCGCCGAGGCCTGGTAGTGTCTGAAGGAGAGCGGGTTTGGTGAGCGAACCGCTGCGGGACGCGCCGGGCGCCGTGCACGCGCGGCGGGGAGGACCCCCCTCCCCTCGCCCCTCCCCGAGCGCTCCCCGCAGCCAGGGCCCCGGACTCACGCGGCACACAGGACCCGAACTTATGGGGAAACTCAGAGATGAGGTCGTCGTTAATCCGGTCCTTCGTCGGCCCCAGGATGATCACCGGCCTCGCGTAGTGAACTGCAAACAGAAGCCCCAGTTAGCGCCCGGGGCGCCCAGGGGTGCACCCTCCCCGCGGGCGCAAGGAGCTGCCCTGCTCCAGCGGCCGGGCCAGCCCAGCGAGGTCCCGGCGTCCCGGCTCGCCGGCAGCCACGAAGCCTCAAAACGGAACGGTGGGRAAGGAGCGTTTAGCGAGGGTTTGGCAAAAACCAGCGCTACGAGAGCGCAGAGAAATACCAGGTATTCGCTCTGCTCCAGCTGCTGGGACGGGAGGTCTGGGGAGCAGCAAACCTTCCCCCCCGCGTACCGCACGGGCGAGCCGCAGGGCCGGGCGAAGGCTGGAAGCACCAGCTACGAGCTCGTCTCCCTGCACCCGCGGGAGCCACGTCGCCAGGCTGGCCGGACCCGGCTCGGCGCCGGGGAGAGCGCGCTGAGCCGGGCCGCGCCGGCGGGCGGGGAGAGGGGCTGGCGCCGGCCGCCCGGGACGCGGCACCGCGGCACCGCGGCTCGCCGCCCAGACTTACTCTCTTGCCGCGTCACGGGCTCGTACGACAGAATAGCGTCCTCCTGTCCTTCTGCAACAGAGCCGCGGAGAGGCGGGTGAGCGTCCRCGCCCGATCGCAACCCGAGGCCGCCCCCGCGCTTGCAAAGAGCCCGCTCGTGCCCCGGCCGCCCTCCCCGCGACGCAGCCCCGGCGTTTCGGGGGCCACTTATCCGGGGTCGCACACGACGACGGCAACGTTCGCCGCCCGCCGCGAGAGCCGACGTGGCAAAGGCGGCRTCGCGCTCTCGGCCGGGCCGCGGCCGCAGAGCCCCGCGAGCCACTCAAGGAAGCGGCAGCCTCCGAACGCGAACGCCACCGGGACCGGCGCGGAGACGGCCGCGGCCGCCGCACTTACTGGAGCTGCTCTCGCTGTCGCTGGTGTTGGACGTGACGCCCTCTGCAAGGCAACGGGAGAGAGGGCCCCGCTCAGA
>NW_028187177.1:3228491-3236380 GCF_003343005.1 Rhea americana | reverse complement strand
GCCCGCCGCGGGCCGGCCTCCCCCCAGCCACGGCAGGCATGCCAGCAACGCCACGGGAGCGATGCGCGCTTGCATTCCACTTACTCAGGTTCTTTGCTCCATAATAATCGTCACTTAACCCAGGGAAGTCCTGATTTCACAGACAGCAAGAAGTAGGAGAGGGGGAGAGAGGAGAGTGCAGGAGAGGGGGAGTCGGAGAGAGGGGAGGAAGAAGACAGAGCCAGGTGAGCATCAGTGACGAGCGCGCCGAACGGCCCAGAGCTGCGGCCGCAAGCCAGGCCGAGAGAAATCCGGCCGGAGGGCCCAGCCGGCTGCGCCCTCGGGGCCACGGAGCAGCCGGGCGCCCCGCCGGGGCCGGGGCCGCCGGGCGACGCGCTCCGCGCCGCCGGCCGCGGCTCCATCTTGCCCGCCCGCTGGCTCCGGCCGGGGAGCCACCGGCGCGCAGGGCCGAGGCGTCGCTCCGGGACGCCTCCCTCGGCTCTTCTGCGGGCCGCAGCAGCGGCTCGGGTCTCCTCCGGATTACCCCCGCCCCGCTCGGCGGGAGGGCAGCGCCGCTGCTCCTCGAACGGGGAAAACGTGGGGACGCAGAGGAGGGAGCAGCGGGGCAGAGCGCGCTCGGGGTGGGGGGGAGGAGGGGGACACCACGGCTCTGCCCGGGGGCCGAAGGAGCGGACGCAACTGGAGCAGCTGGAAGGAGGGGGGCCGTGCCCGGCGAGGGCAGGCTGCGCCCCCCGGCACTGGATCCCGGGGGGAACCAGCCCTTCCCAGCAGCGTGCCGCGGCCGCCCTGCTCCGCGGAGCCTCCCRCAGCTCCTTCTCCACCGATTCCTACCCGGGGGCTCTCCCCAGCGCAGCGCGCCTGCCCCGGGCTCCAGCCAGCGTAAGGAGCCGGGGTGACCAGCTGCAGGCCCCACGGAGCGAAAGGGCGATTCTCAAGGCTGGAGCTCTGCCCAAGGCCCTGCCACCCTCCCCTTCTCCTGTCCTCGCTCGACACCCGCGCTGCGCCTGTGCACCCCCTTGGCTGGCTTGCTGGCAGGAGGGGAGCGAGCAGGCGGCTTCCCGAGCGGATGCCGGGGAGCTGCAGTGAACCTCTCCGCCGGGAACCCGAGGGAGCTGCCAGACCAGCGAGCTGGGCATTCCCCGGAGTCTGGGGCCGACGACCAAAGCCGAGCCGCGGCCGCGGCACGTCGGCAGCCGCCCTGGCCCCCTCACGCCCACGGCGGTTCACCCGGCGGGAGAGCCGAGCCGGTCAGGAAGACGCACCGCAGCGTCTCTTACTTCCGTGGGAGACGGCAGGCGCAGCCAGGACGGCGCCAGCCCCGCAGCCCTTACAAACGCCAGAGGCAACTTCCGAGCGGCTCGGCCTGCCCCTTGCTCCGGGAGGGGAGCAGCCCTCGGCCGGCGCAGGGGGGGCGGAGGGAGCAGAGCCCGCAGCACACGGCAGAGAGCAGGAGGAGGCAGAGCGGAGGTTTAGGTAAGTGTAAACTTGTGAAAGGATGAAGACATCAAACATGAGAGACAGAAAGAGAGGGAGAACCTGTGCACGTGCCAGAGGCTGGCCAAAGGCACGGCCAGAGGCAGCCGGGAGAGGCTGCCTGCCGTCAGGCCTCGCGGCCGGCGGTTCGGCGGGTGCAAAGGGACGAGAACGCGTGACGAGGCGCCTCTCCTCTCGGTGGCATCTGCCCCGAGCCCTACAGGAGTTGCTGCTTTTATTCCTAGCTCCACTTTCACCCCAGCTGAAGCCGTGGCTGAAGAGCGCAGAACCTGACACAAGCACTGCGCAGCCACGGAGGCCGAAGGCAAGCTGCTGGTGCTTCTCCCACCAGCGTTCAGCAAGGGAGGGAAGCTGCTCCTAGGGTCAAATCTGCGACCGATCACGCCTAGGAAGCCGCTGGCTGGGAGTAAAGCCCGGGAGCAGGCTCCGAGGAGCCCGCCGGTACTGCACAACGCATACCTGGCATCTGCCTGCGGGGGGAAAAGCCCTGCAGAACTGGTGCAATTTGGCCCAGTGCAGGCAGGTGCCAGGCTCACTGGCCACGAAAACGTGTCGAGCCTCTCCTGCGCTGCGCCAGGAGCTGGGGGTCTGGGTGAGCATTGCACGGTTGCCCTCTYTGGCCACCTGCTACTTACGTTCCTGTCCGCTGCTCTCCTGGGCCAGGTTCTCTTTGCTCTTGTAAAATGGAAACTTTCGAGAGAGGCGGAAACTCTTTTTACGTTTCGTTTTGATCGACTGTGAAGAACATGGAGATGGAAGGGAGGACAGAAAAAACAATGGCGTTTAACGCATGCAAGGAAAATTAAAATGAAGAGACAATGAGGAGCTGTGCCAGGGCAGTTACCCTTAAATGAAATCATGAAGATTACATGAAAACTATAATGCAGGAGAAAAATTAAGTGTAGAGAAAAATGTGTTTTTAGGGATGTTGGGAAGCTGACTAGCCAGTCAGCAGTTTTGCAGGATCAAGGCCATTTCTCCCTTCCTCATCTCTTCGCTCAACAGGAGGGAGGTTACTGCATGAGTCGCCTGCAGTCAGCTCCAAGCCACCAGTGCTGTGCATGGGCTGCGGTGGCACGTGCTCTGCTCCCTGCGCCACTGCAAGGACATTCTGCTACAGACCTGGGTGTCCTTCACCAGCGCTTTCACATCTTCTCCTGCTCAAACCCCTGCACAGTCAAGGCAGAATCATGCTGGGCCTGGCCAGCAGGTAGACGCCTGAGGAAAGTCCAGTTGCTCTGCTCTTTGCTCTGTTTTGGTACCACTCCAGCTGCCACCTGAGTGGGGAACGCTGCACTGTCCGCTCAGATTCAGCCTGCCCCCGCTAGCTACAGGCTCAGGACGACCTGCTGCGTCCCACCTCCAGCACTTACCCTGTTGGACTCTATCATGCCAGTCCTGGCGTGGAACTTCACTGTTTTCAACCGCGCTCTCTCCTTCTTTTCCACCCTGATTGGAAGTTAAAAGGGAGAAAGATCTGCTAGTCCTGCGTATGTGATTCTCCCCCTGCCAGGCCCGATGCGGTGCTCAGCTGCCCAKGCAGTTCAGAGCATCCTTAGGTGGTGGTCCCCTCTGCAAAGGGGGGCTCCTTTCCTGGGATGGACTGAGGTGGCAGCCTGTCCTGGGTCTGACCAAGATCAGGACCCCRGGAGACTGAAAACCACACTCAAAAGTCTGCAGGAGTAGGAGAGGGAACAAACCAGCCTTCCTGGGAGGGGGARGAATGGAGGATGAATGAAGATGGGGCACACATGCGTGTGAGGATCTCCTCCTCAGCTCTGGGAGGAGTCCCGGCGGGGATGAAGGCCAGCTCACCTTCTGGACAGCAAGGATGAGCATATACTTTGGAGAAGCAGTGTGGAGGGAGCAAGGCTCTGCTCAAACCCTGCTCCCATGTCACTCAGCTTGGCTCTGCCAAAGGACACGTTAGCACTGACTTCTACAGCAGGAGATGACTGCTGTGCTCACGGAAGCTGTGCAAACGGCCAGCAAGCTGCAGGCAGCAGCAGGGGACAAACACCGAGCGACAACGCCTGTCTTACCCACCAGCATCAGCCTGAACCTGGGGCCCACAGAGGCTGAAATGTGGCAGGTGGTGTTTAGCCAGCTCCTCTGCTCTCAGGGCTCTACTACTGCCTGTTTAACGAGACTTGGCTCACAGAGCTGGACAGACTGTCGGTGGCTGCAAAGAACAGCCTTGTACTTGTGTTACTGCTGTGACTTTGCTCCCGCATGGAGCCTAGAACTGGTGAACGCCAGTTCTCCATCCCCACGGGCACCGCGTGCTGCGTATTACACAGCTGAGGGCTCCTGTCCTGACCTAGAGTCAAGTCCAGCTCCTCAAGGAGTCCTGTGCACAGCCCCAGCTTGCGACCCTGGCGCCCTTCACGCTGCACTGCCACRAGCAGGGCAGATGGGCTCCTAGCACTGAGACCATAGGGACAGTCCTGCCATGTGGCACCACCTTGAGCAGCTCCGGGCGCGGGGCCCTCACGGCTGCCATGCCCATGGAGATCAGAGTCAAGGCACCGTGCGTGACGGCTCCTGCCGATGGGCACTCACCTTTTTTTGCTGGGGATGACTCCAATCTGCTCGCTCTCGCCATGGGGTGTCACAAGCCTGGCTTGCCACCACTCATCGTCAGAGGCGTTGATGACATGGAGAATGTCCCCATAGGAGAAGCTGAGCCCCTGGCTGGGCAAGCAACTGTCCCGGGTCCTGTCATAGTCAAACAGGGCTCTGCAAAAGAGCAGAGAGAGGAGTGAAGCCTTCCTTGACTGAGCTGAGCAGTGGGTGATGCAGGTGGGGGCAACACACAAGCACCAGCACTGCAGACCCCCAAGAGCACCGGCATCCCAAGGTCTTCAAGGATTTAGATAACCCTTTGGGAAAGGCAAGGGGCACAACCCTGTACCTGTGCACAGGCTTTCCAAGGGCACACCCTTTCTTGCACAGGTTGAAGTGCTCAACACCAACCCCGAAGTGCATGATACAGAAACAACAGTTCTGGACCAACAAACTAGCTCTTGACCCTAGCTGCAAGGGTACACATGAACCATGTGTACGTGGAAAAACGCTGTGGTTAGAGAGCAGGTTGACACTTAGGCATCCAAAGCATATTCTCAAGAATATGCAGCAGCCTGCGCTCAGCCTACCAGGGTGCACTTGCAAAAAGCCGTCCCAGCTCCCAGCCTGCCCGCTCTCCCTCTGCGGGAGCCCAGCAAAGACTCCTCCTGCGCTCCCACCGYGCCCAGCCTGAGCAGTCGCCGTCCCCAGCCTCCTCTGCGTGCTGCCCACCAGGTCAGTCCCCCTGCAAACACCGTCTGCTCTGCCGGCCACGACCGCGGGGGCCGGGCTGCGTCCTAGTCTCGGCGCGTGCTGCAAAAGCGTTTCCTTCCCCGCTGGCCATCGGAAGCCAAAAACACAACTGTCTTCTCTTGCTCTGCGCAGGGGCCTCTTACCTTCCCGGCGCAGGCACGGCGAGCCCTAGAGCCGGGAGGGCGCAGAGYGGGCAGCTCGCCGTCGCGCGCGGGGTTCGAACGCCCGCCCGCAGGGCCAGGCGCCGGGGAACGGCGCAGAGCGACCGGCCGACCTGCCATCCCGCCCCGAGGGCTGAGAGGACTCCAGGGAGGGCGACTCCAGGGGTATCGACTTGCCCTGCTGCTCGGGGGCAGCCGCACAGGAACAGGCTGCAGGGCGTTTTCAGAACCAGCCTTTATTCACTGCATGGGGATTTTGTTCCAGAGCCYGTGATTTCTGAATCTACCTGAATGTTTATGTGCCTTCCTCAGCTGTTCCTTTCCAGACTTTTAAATACTTCCCGTAAGAACACTTTTTTTACTTTACAACACAGGAGCTTCATCTTCAATATTAAACTATCCAGCTACAGAAAAATTAATTTCTGTTGATTTTCTTTTTAAACTCAAAAAGGCGAATAGTAATATTCTTCCTGCACAAGTGTTCAAAGGCTCTAGCACATCTCAGCACCGCGGCTCTTACCCACRAGCTGCTCTCGGTGGTTTCCCGTGTAACTAGTTCCAGCGACGTCGGATCTCGAAACGAAGCACGCTCCCTCCCTCCGGCCGCGAGCTCCGACGAGCCCTCCTCGCTGCAGGGCAAGAGCGGGCTGGCGTGCGCGCGGGCAGCCCGCGGCAGCACCGCCTGCACCTTGCGGCCACGGCRGGAAGCTGCTTCGCTTGCTAACAGGAGACTTTTCGAAACGCTCCCTTCTCCTTCGCCTTCCCCTTCGGCGCCGGGCTGAAATCAGTCTCCAGCACGGCCTCTGCACGGGGCAGYAGCAGCCTCCGGCTCAGCGCTTCAGGTCCATCTACGGGCCAGACACTTACAGTCTGATTCCCCTTCCCTGCCGCGTTACCGAGAGACTCTCCACGGAGAACGGAGAGGAAGGAACAACCTGGATGAGGCGTAGGGAGCTGCCTTCGAAGAGGGGGGAAGGCAAGCAGCACCACCGCCTGCCCCACTCGTCACCCCCCTGCAGCACGGGGAGCCCTCGGGGGCCTGAAACACGGCCCAAGCGGTGCTGGTTTTTAAGCTCAGTCTCTCTAACTGTGGCTGCACAAATAGTAAAAGCAGCGGGCGTGCTGCGCACCAGCCTCCTGCAGAGCTGGCCGCCCAGGCAACTCTCTCAAGAATTGCTTCCCTGCTACGTTTGGGAAGAAAGCTCTCCCTGCTCTGCCCCGCTGACAGAGGCGGCTCGGGGGGAGAGAGCACAGCTTGCTCTGCCGTGGGTCACGCASCTCTGAACGAGCTAGGGCTCCTCTCTCCAGGGGACCAGGGGAAAACCGCAATTCCTGCCGGGCCAGGAAAGCTGCCTTTGCCCCCAGGCCCCTGCCTCTCCCCACTGCACTGACTGGCTAAATCCCATGTACCTCGTGGAGCGGATGCAGCTGCAGGAAAAACAGCATGTTGATTTGGCTTAGATTAGGCAGCCAAGATCTACCTGCAGGTCCCTGTACTCTGTGAGAGTGTCAGTGTGCAAGCTGGGAAGAGCTGGGAATCATCCAGGCCAGAAAAAAAAAATCCTTATACAAGAAGTCATCCCCTCCAAGTGTACCTCAACTCGGCATCCACGACATGCCTTCTGCTTCTCAAGAACAAGGCACAAGTGGACAACAGCCTGCACAAGAGACAGTAATTCTAGATGCCAGAGCTGGTTTGCARTGCTAAGACAGACACAGCTGCCTTTGGACAGGACGGTCCTGGAGCCAGCTCCAGCAAGAGCCTTGTGCCAGCTCCAGAGGGCAGGGACAGCAGAGACCACGAGGCAGACCACCGCAAAGCAGCAGCAGGCTGAAGCAACACTTCTTGCTACCTTTCCACTGCTTCAGGAGCAAGAAAGGCTTCCAGGCCACTTGGGAATGGGCGAGTAAGTTGGTCAAACTAGCCTGAACAGGGAGGAGAGCTCTTCAGCTCCGGCGAGGGGAGGTCTCTGCAAGGTAACCCGAGCGCAGCCCGTGCTYTCCGCCTCGCTGCAGTCCTGCACCTCCGGGTTCATCCGGCCTCCGGGCCCGTCTCATTTCCAGCTTGGTCAAGGCCWCAGCTCAACCGCTGTAGCCGAATCAGTCATCGGTTCTGCAGGAGCCTTTGGAGAACAGAAACCTGGCACGAGCCCTCTTCCTCCACGCTCGGCACGCAGGAGCCAACTGCAGAACGTTTGCGGGGCCCTTCGGCTAGAGGTGAGTAACCCCGGCGGCATCCGCTCCGTGCCAGGAGATAAGGCTGCTGCGTGCGCGGCTGGCACGCCCCTGCGAGAGCAGGGCCACTAGGAGCGGAGAAGGAGCGAGAACCGGTCAGGCAGGTTCCAAAACCAACGCCAAAATAAACGCGGGGCACGCAGCCTTCCCCCGGCACGGCTCGGGACGCCGCCGCCCCGCGCCCAGCTCCAGGGCTCCTCGGGGTGCTCCCCTGGCTCAGACCCACCCCGGGAATCCAACGCCGGGGGCCCGGACCTCGGAGCCAAATGCTCCCCAGCCAGAGCAGGGAGCAGCCCCGGGCGGGTCCGAAGGGTCGCTCGCGCGCTGCCGGCAGCAGAACCGCGGCCGGGGGCAGGACGGGAGGCAGCGGAGCTGACGGCTGGGAGCGCGGCCAGCTCCTCTGCGCGCCCGGCAAGGGATCCTTGGACTCGAGCTTGCTTTGCGCGGCGCTCCAGGATCAAGGCACAAAAGGGCTCCAGCAACGGTCGCGGCACCGGCCTCAGCGGGATTTGCGCCGAGGCACGCGGCATCTTTCCCAAAGGGACCGTTTCCTCGGGGCGGCGTCGGCTCCTGGCCGGCCAGCCCTAACGCTCCCGGGGAAGGAGCGCGGCCGAGACGCCTCCCGGGCCGCGCCGAGCCCCGGCCGCAGGCACACGAGCCGGCCGGCAGCGCGTCCGCGCT
>NW_028187177.1:3222958-3228381 GCF_003343005.1 Rhea americana | reverse complement strand
GTTAGAGCGGACGGTTTGGCCGGAGGGCAGGAGAGCCCCGGTGCAGGAACCGGGGCAGGAGGGCRCCGCGCGAGGACCGGCCTCTGCCCGTCCGCCCGCCGCGGCCCCGGGGACGCCGGGCGGCGAGAGCCGCGCAGGGCTGACTCGGGCAGTTTGGTAGCGAGTCCCGTAACTGATGCCCCGTCCCGCGACGCGGCCGGTTTCAGGTGAACCGTGCTCGAAACTACCCCGCCCAGCAGGGCTGGAGCTGAGCGCCGCTTCCGACGCGGAGCGGCCGGGGAAGGCGGCCCCCGAGGGCCGGCCCCGCTGCAGCCGGGAGAGACGGGCCRGGGGAGAAGCCCCCGCCGCGCTCGCCCTCTCGCTCGGACGCTGCCCGGCTCCGATCCCCGGAGATCCTCGCGCGCGGGGAGGAAGCCGCAGGAAGGCCCCGCCGCGGCTCTGCCYTCGTGCCGGGGGGCCGCAGGCGGAGGCTGAAGAGCCTCAGCTCCCGCCGTCCTCGGCACGGGCAAGGAGGCGCTTCCAGTGCGCAGCGTCCCTTGCTCCTGCCATCCCCCCACCCGCGGCAGGCTGCGCAGGGCGAGGATTTACGGGATTATTTTAATTAACACGTTATAATTAGCTGCTATCCATCACCCCGGTGATTCTTCTCCGGCGCGAAGGCGCCGCGGCCAGCCAGGAGCGCCGTGCCAGAACGCGGGACCCCGCGCAGCGAGCGCAGGCACAGCGCTGCAACGGCGCACGAGCGGCAGGAGCTCCYGGGCCAGCGCTGAACGGCTGCGTAACCCCCGCCTGCTCCGAGCCCGGCCCCGAGCCAAAAACACATCTCGGGATCAAAGCAATAATCTTCCTAAGAGCTCATCTCCCCTCCGGCCAGATCCTGCCGCAGGAGCAGCGGGGCAGGAGATGGAGAGAAGCCAGTTAGCGGAGAGCGCCCCGCGCACCGCCCCGAGACGCCGGCGCGGCCCCGGCTGGAGGAAGCCCCCGTGCAGCCGTGCTCCGGGGCCTCCCTCCCTGCCGAACGGGGCGCAAGCAGCACTGCACGGCGCTGCCGCTGCAAGGGGAGGTCTCAGGGCTGCTCCCGAGCTCTGCTCGGGGGAAGCGACCCACCGGCCCGGCCTGTCCCACGGCCTGCGGGGTGCAGAACGGGCGCGCGGCACTGCCCAGTGGCGACAGGCGCTAATTGCCAACTTCAGCTAATTGCTCACGTCAGCACCTGGCATCTTCCCCCTCAGACCCGCTTGTTTCCTGCGCCTCTCGCAGCTCACCCTGGGAACCAGCCGCACGGCTGCAGCCCGGCCCAGTTCTGCGCAGAGGAACCAGCCCTTTCCCAGGCCCAGCAGCTTTGACAAGAGGCACTCAAATGCAAAGCACTCGGCCACGAACAAGCGGTGCAAAAAGGAAAAAAAAAAAAAATCACTGTTCCCTCCAACACCCCTTTGGCCTTTTGCCTTACTTGTAACACTTCCTTCCCCTTCTCCACTGGCAGGGAAACTTGCCCTCCAAAGGCGAAAACCACCCATCCGTAAGGATGCTGCACAGGTGCAAGGACGCAGCCGAGGCTGGTGTGGGAGCCCGAACCCAGGGCCGAGCTGCTCATCGCTAGGACCGTGCTGCCACATCCTCCCTCCCGGTTCCCCGCCGCCCGGCACACGCACAGGAACCACGGACRCCTCCTGGGAAGCGCGCTGGTGCCAGCACCTGCCTGCCGCAGCCAAGGCCGGCGCAGCCCCTGCGCGCGCAGGGCGAGCGCGTGCGGCCCCATCCCGCAGGCGGGAACGGCCCACCCTGCGTTTCCCCCCCGCGGGAAGCTGCGGGTTCCCTGTCCTTCCCGCCACGCGTCCGCCCCAGGCTGCCTACAGCGAGCGCGGGGGGCACACGGGCAGCAAGGTGATGCAGACGAGCCTTACCGGACRTAGAGGGATCTCTTCTCGCTCGTCCGGAGCGAGCCGGAGCCGGAGCTCATGCTGCTGTTCATCATCTGCTCTCTCAAGTCGTGGATCTTTGACTCAAAGCGGCTGTACTCTGTGGAGAGACACGACATCAGCGCAGCCAGGAGCTGCCCGTAGGCCACCACCGCCCCCAGAGCAGGGGCAAGCTGCAGTTAGCTCCAGCGAGCACCGAGAACCTCACCACCGCCGTGACTCAGCCGCCAGCGCCGCGGACAAGGCGAGAGCCCCGCGCGCGGCTCGGCCCCGGCGCGGGAGCCAAAGCCGCCTCCGCGCCCCCGGCCCGCGGGGGTGCAAACCGCATCCYGGCGGCGGGCATCGCTCTCAGCTTTAGAAAGGAAGGGGGGATTCACCTTTCCTCGCCTGCACCCCGGGCACCGCGGGCAGCGCACGGCTCGCGGGCGGCAGAAACCCGCCGAAGGAGCCGCGAGAGCCTCCGGGCTGCCGCGACGCCCGCCCGCGGGAGCGCGGGAAGGGAAGCGGCCGGCGGCGGCGGCTCCTCCCACCTCGCCGGCCGGCCGGCGGGACCCGCAGCGCGGGGTGCGAAGGTCGGAAAGCAGAGGGTGGAGGCGCCGCTCCCGCTTGCCCAGAGCGGAGCGGGGAAGGTTCGCTCCCGCGCAGCGGGAGGACGGAGCGGCAGCGATCCCGGCACGCGGGCGCTCGCCCGGCGAGCGCAGCACCCGCCTGGCAGCTCCGGCGATGGACGGGCAAACAGAGCCATGTTTTACCGGGGGGAGACACATGCAGACGGAGCCGCGCGCGCGCCCGCCCGGGAGAGCTCGGCTCCGGCCGAGCAGGCGCTCCGCGGGCTGCCAARCCCTTCCCAGGCTTAGAAAATATTTTGCTTTTCCCGACGGTTGCGAAAGCCCCCGCCGGCTCTCGTGGCGGCACGAGCAACACGTTACCACCAAGGCAGGCGCGCGGYTTCCGTCCCGCCGCAGCTCCCGAGCAAGCAGCAGGGTGCTGCCTTGGCAAGCCCCTCGCCGCCGGGTGCCAGCTAGCCCCGAGGCCCGGGAGCACGGCAGGCAGGGCGCACGGCACGCGCGCGCCGCCGGCTCCGGGGAGCGGGGCGGCAGCAACCTCGGCACCGGCCGTCGCGAGGCCCCCGAGGCGCTCCGGTTTCGGAGCTCGCGGCCGACGCTCTCTGCCCTTTGGGCGAGGTCTCCCCCGGGCGTCGTGGGCTTTCCACCGCGGCGGTTTCCTCCTCGCCGCAGACTGACCTTGTGAGCGGTGAAAGGGTCGAACAGCAAGACTCCAGCACGCCGGAGACCGAGTCCTCCGCGAGATAAGGAGCTCGCTGCCGAACCGCGTCTCCCGGCAGCCCCYGAGCAGGGGGGGCCCCGCCGCAGGCTGCCCCACAGCCCGTTCGCTGCTTTATCTCCCGCTTCGGGCCCTGCGCAAGCCTGCCCACCCATTCCTGCCCATCCAGCGCTTATCTGCGCAGCCAGACCCGCCTCAGGATCTCCCTTCTGTACTTAAGAGCCAAGAAGTGGCATTTTAACTCAAAATGGAAAAAAAAGAAAAAGCCCGCCCGCGAGCGGCCGGCCGCGCTCGCCTCGAGGACGTCCCTCCTCCAGGAGCCGCTCGCCTCGGCCGCACGTCTGCCCCGCGCACGGCCCGACGCACGTGCTCCGCGACGCGCAAACCTTCCCGGGGCAACCACCCCGGCACGACAGCTTGTACGGAGGCGCAGACCGGGCTGACAGCTCGTCTCCTTTTAAATCCTGCGAGCACGGAAAACACTCTTCCCTACTCGTACGGCTGCCGTCCCGGTGGCGCGGGGGAATGCCTGTGCCCAGCATCTGTATTTATTAGAAAGCCGGTGTTTTACTGGTGTAGCTCGCTCTGCTGCCGGGAGGGCAACCCTTGGGTGCTCCGGCACGCCACCACCCTGCCCAGGAAGGGTTTTCCCTGCTGCCTGAGTTTTGCTGGGATAGCCTCACAGCTCGGAGGGGTCGGGAGAAGTTACCTGGAACAAAAGCTTCGGCAGTGCGATTGAAGCACAAGCCGGGCTGGATGTCGGGAACGGGAGGACGCCAGGTTGGTCTCGCTTTGTCCCCCGGGGGGCTGGTCAGCAGCATCCAGTCTGCTCCGTGCCGGGCAGTCTTGTCCCGCTAAGGCTTTCCCAAGGAGCCGCTGCCCAGCTGCACGCTCAGACCGCGGGATCGCGGCGGCGGGGCGGAGGGAGAGGGCACAGGCGGCCGAGGGCAGCTCCAGGCGCCCTTTGCCCAGGTGTAGCAGGTGGAGAGGCCTCCACCACCCGGGCTCCGAGCACGGCGCAGCCAGCCGAGCCCGGGCTCCTCCAGCTCGGTGAGTAACGCGGCGCCGGGAGCGCTCCTCCCACAGCCCGGCCTCTCCGGAGGCTGCTGACAGGGCGCAAAACAACCGGCTTGCAAAGAGCCTCCGCTAAGGACGCGGAAAGCGGCGCAGAGGCAGGAGCAGGGTGGCACGGCGCCACGGAGGCGGGACGCGAGGGAACTGGAGCGGCAGAGCACGGGGACAGAGGTGCCAGCCGGGGAGAGAGCCGGGAGCTGACCCGGAGCCTCTCCCCCAGCACAGGGGGGCCGAGGGGGCCCGGGCGCAGCCCGGGAGCGAGCGCGGGGCGCGCTCAGCTGCCGCYGGGGGCCCCGAGGCGGCCCGCAGCAGATAACCTCCAGCGAGCAACACTCCTGTCTTTGTTCGCTGGCTCGTGTCCACCTTTCTTCCGCATCCTGGAAGGAGACCTGCGGCACAGCAGAGCTCCTGCCTGGGAAGCCTGCCCGCTGCTCCCCTCTCCCTGCGTGCTCCCACGGGACTCAGGTGCTGGACACGCTCAAGACATTTATCAGGACCAAAAATACAGAAACAGATGAACGAGCCTCTTGTTTCAAGAGCCACTGCTGCGTGAAGTGCCCTGCTGCGGGCCTGCYGCAGGGAGCTGCAACATGAGACCTTGCACAGGGAGGAGCAGGCGGTTTGTTATTGCCACCTTGCAAGGCGATAAGGCTCCAGGGACGGCTCCTCTTCCAGGGCTGCCCCAGCGCCGACAACACGCAGGTGCTCCGGGACACGCACCCGAGCTCGCAAAGCCCAAACGGCCCCTCGAGGGCCCGCGCAATCCCACCCCCATCCCTGCCGTAGGGTCCACGTTCTTCCAGGAGAAAGCCCCGGGSTGCCCGGGTTTCAAAGCCCCGGGGTTAGATATCCGCAGGGTCACGCTCTGCTCCTCTCTCTGCCTCCAAGGGCAGGATCGCGCAGCGCGTTTCTCAAAGCACTCGCTTCAACTCCACACGGGCTAGCAATGCTCATGGCGATCCCCGGGCTTGCTTCCCGGCAAAACCCGCGTTCCCGCGCTCGCTGAGCCCAGCAAACGGAGCGAGCAGGCAGCAACGCGGCCGGACCGTAACGGAGCAGCCCCAAGGGGCACCGGCCGCCGTGCACGGGGAGGAGCGCGGCGGCGGGCCGCGGGCTCACCGCCCGCCCGCTCCAGCGGGCGCC
>NW_028187177.1:3219532-3222795 GCF_003343005.1 Rhea americana | reverse complement strand
CGGCCCCGCGCCGCGAGCGGCCGCTCCGAGCCCAGCGCGCGACCCGCGGCTCCGAGCTGGCTCCCCTCCCTCGCGCACATCTGGTTACCAAATCAGCTTTCCCCACTGAGGCCCGAGKGCTATCCATCGAGCACGCCTGTGACCAAGCAGCTGCCATTTATTCCTCCTAGGCCCCTTTGCAGCGTAGATGTCAGCACGAAGGAAGTCTRCAATCGCTTTCTGGACACGCGGAAACAGCGCACGGGGAGAAAGCGCCGTCAGAGACGGGGGAGCGATGCCTGAGCACGCACAAAGCTCAGTGCAGGGAGACAGCTTCATTCTTCTCCCACTTGCAGCCCAGTGCCCGTCACATGCAAAACCTACCGGCAATCCCATCTCTCCTCTYAAACAAAGCATTTTATTGCCCCGACTCCGTGCGGCTTTGAACCGCGGGGTTAGAGTACAAAGGCGTCCCGGCCACAAGCAGCGCGAACGCAGGGCGCGCGGCGCTGCGCGCTTGGACGGGCGGAGGCGAAGCACAAAGCCGAAGAAAGCTTCGCAGCTTCTAAAAACTCCAATTCCCCTGCAGAAGCCAATTCTGGAAAAAAGCCACCGCTCGAATGTTTGTGTTTTAGAGTAGAGAGTATCAAAGCTTTATTCCACGGGGATTTATTAGGGGGAATTACTCTCACCCTGCTGTGACAACAGCAGACAAAGTTCCTAGGCAGAGGTGTTTAAGGGGAAGGGACCYCACAAACTCGCAGCTCAGAGGCGGCGCCCCACGGAAGCGGCTTGCTTCCCTCCGAGAAAGCTTGCCGTAACTGCAGGAGGAGCTGCACCTGGCACAGGTGCTGGGAGAAAAGACAGACCCGTGCCTCCTCTTCCAACCCTTTCCACCCCTCAATCAGGAGGGGCGCGTGCACCCCAGCGGACCCCGGGAAGGCTTCCGAGCCTGCCGGGGCTCAGGCGGGCAGCGAGAAACTCCGGCAAAGCTGCGGCGTTTACGCTGTTAAACAGAGAGCGAGCAGGGAGCGCACGTGCGTTCATCCGGCGCCCTGCACAAAGGCAGCGCGCGAGCGAGCTGCAGGCGTCCGCCAGCGCGGGTTAACCCCGCGGAGCCCCTTCGGGTGCGTGCCCGTTAGCAAGCTTCAGTTTGCAACCAGCTGTATCCTGCTTTCGGGGTTCGGCTCGGACCTGCGGCAGCCAGATCGGCACTTCGTGGACCGTTCCCTCTGCAGAGGTCTGCAGGCACCTTTYGCGCGAGCGGGTTTCGCTCGCAGGGAGACAGCGCGCAAAGCGCTTCCGCCGGCGTCACTGCCTTCAAGCCTCGGCAGCTTCAAGCGCCCAGCGAGGTCTTCGTGCCACGGGGGTCTTCGTGCCTCCCCGAAGGGCCGTGGCCCACGTGCTAGGCGTCAACGCACACGCGTGCCAGGAGCTGCCGCAGCGGGACGTACCGCCTGACACGCGAAAGCCGCGAGCTGCGACCCACCGACGTCTCCGCCAGACTCTGAAGGGGTCTAAAAACAATCTGCCCTCTCCGACATTTAAAAACCTCTCGGTCCACTCTTCCTTTGCTTCTTTGCCAAATCTCAAGTGGCAAACAGAGCCAGAAATACAAGAACTTTAACTGCTTCCTGGAAAAAAAAAAAAAAAAAAAAGAACCACACCCAGAGCACACCCCTGAGCGGCGCTAACGGCCCTTCTCCCAAACCGGCCTCCGCTTCCCGTCCTGCACGGGATGGAGGAGGAGAAACACCAAGACGAGCAAACTGCAGGGCACTTCCCACAAAACACTCTGCACGGGAGCAGCAGAAGGAATGGAAAAGGTCCAAGGAAGAGCAGAAGGACGCGTGGTGGCCACACACTGGCCCTTGCAAAGACAACCAGAGTTGTTACAGGCACGACAACAGGGGGCCGACACGGAAAAATACTTTGGAGGAGGAGACGGTGGAGCTACGGTCCTCTCCCAGGATGCCACAATAAAGGGTGGTTAAAAGAGAAAGACATAAAAATAAGCAGAGAGGCAAATTCTAGTACCTCTGAGCCCTGAAGTGTTTGTGCTCTGATACATCAGCACTACCAGCTAAGCGGCCACCGCAGACCTCCGTGTGGCCAGCAGAGATGCTGGCCCCCGGAGATCCTGGGTCCTTTGCCTGCCAGCGGGCTGCACGAGGCCCGCGGATGCGACACGGCAGCAGCTTGCATCCCTTCCGGCAGGTCAACGCTCAGGCCTCGTGACCTTAAGGAATTTTTCATTAGATAACTAAGGCCTCCCTTCACACGGCGGCAGGCAAAGTCCCCAGCCCTCAGGGGCGGTGGAACAGGACACGTAGGACAAGGCGCCTTGGCGAAAACCCGCGCGTAGCCTGACGCAGGCGGTGCCAACTAGCAGCCAACACCTTTAGGAAGTGAATGAAAGACAAATGTTAATTAAACACTGTTGTTATGGTAATGCATCTGACAAAGATACTGCGTGGGGCTTGCCTCAGAGCACACACCTGGAGGTCCCTGGTCTTGAACTGACAACTTTCAGAGGGAAAACTGTCCTGCACGTGATGAAATAGCACCCCTGGTCCATGCCAGTGACCCTCCGTCCACACCGCTGAGCAGAAGGGAAACTGGGAGCACAGGGACCACCGCCTCTGCCCAAGCTCCTGGCCGGGACCACCTCCGTCTGCACTCTCCCGTGCCAGCCACGTTGCCTCTGCATTCCTGTGCGGAGATGGGACTCGTGGTGGTGGGAGGCCGAATCCCTAAACTCCGTATCTAGCAAGGAGCAGAAGCACTACGGACCCGGACGCCCAAGCTCCGGAGAAGCACGTGCCCCAGATTTCAGTCCCTGCGTGACGACAGTGGGACGGTGCCGGTGGGACCGGGGCTCCCCGCGTCGCCCCGCGGCGTTGCGGGGCCGCGGTCCCRCTCTCCCTGCCACGGCCAGGGCYGCCCCAGGCCCAYGCGTGGGYCCAGCGAGCATCGCGGCAGCCAGCMCATGGGTGAGCCTCTCCCCCAGACCCAGAGACCCCGTGGGGACGAGGGGCAGCCACTGCACCCGCCAGCRCTGCCAGGTGCRATTCGGGACCCCCGGCAATGCCCCYGGGACTCYGTGGGAAAGCCCATGGCTGGGACCTCGTGGTGAGGCCACTCTGGGGGACCCACAGCAAAGGTCTATGGGACCCACAGCCAGAACCCCAGGGACCCCACAGTGAGGCCCCACAACCAGGTCCCAGGACCCCACAGCCATTACCTGTAGGACCCACAACCAGGCCACCCAAAGACCCCACAGC
>NW_028187177.1:3211498-3218164 GCF_003343005.1 Rhea americana | reverse complement strand
CCGAGAGGATGCGGTCGCCGCGCCGCAGCTCGCCGCTGAGGTCCGCCGGGCCGCCGGCCAGGATGAAGGAGACGAAGATGCCCTCGCCGTCCTCGCCGCCCACGATGTTGAAGCCCAGCCCGGTGGAGCCCTTGTGCAGCACGATCTTGCGCGGCTCTCTGGAGGGCAGAGACGGCGGGCGCTGAGGCTCCCCGGGCGTCCCCGTCCCGCCGCCGCCTCCGCGCGCCCCTCCGGCRCCGTAAATAAACCCGTCCAAACCGGGCTCGGCGCGGGCCCTGCGGGGCTCAACGGCAGCACGCTACAAGTTCGACATTTTTTCACGGTGACTTAATTCTGTTGCAGCGCGAACAATAGGCGGGCGAAGGCAGAAAGGACTGCCCGGCATCGCAAAAATCCCGCGGCCGCTTTCGGCTGGGAGCGGACGAGTCCGGCGGGAGCTTCCGCAGCTCCCCAGCTCGAGCGCTGCCTTCGAACGGGCACGGATCAAAAAAATATAAATATAAATAAAGGTGCCGGTCTGTCAGCCCGGGCCAGCGGCGACCGTCGGAGGACGCGAYGGCGACGGGCTGGGACGGGGCCGAGCGCCAGGAGTCCGGCAGGCGCCGCAGGGATTGACCGCTCGCCGGGGCGCTCAGCAACCTCCTCCRTCTCGAGGCAGCCGGGGAGAAGCTGGAGCGCTCTGGGACACGCGAGGAGCGAAGCCAGAGCCTCAGGCTCGGCGCTGCTCGAGGGCACCCTCAGCGGATCCTAAAATATCGGCGGCGGCGYGCGAAGAGGAGCCTGGGGCGAGCGGGGGGCGGCTGGTCCGGGGYGCACGGAGGTGCTCCCAGGGGAATGAAGGAGTCTTCCTCAGCGGACAACAAGAAAACCACCAGCCAGGCAACTACTGCCTGTGCGTCCAGGCAGCTATTGCAAGAAGAAGCCCTTCCCGAGCCCCACAGGACAGACCTGAACATCACTGCCTTCCCCTGGCTGGCCTGGGGGAGACTTTAATGCTTTTGCTGAGGCAGACAGCAGAATTACATCTGGGGACGCATGCCAGCACCTCGGGAAAAGTCTCCGACCTGCCTTCTCCTTGAGGGAGTCCTGATGGGCTGAATGTCACCTGGACAGTTGCAGACGGTGTAAGGAGCAGGAGTAGCAAGAGACAGGCTGAACCAAGTGCAAGATGCCTTGCAGGAAGGTCTCCCTTGCTGGGCTGGTGCCCTTCTCACCCAGCCCGGCCCAGGCCCAGGGGCAGCATGGCCAGGGGGAGCTGGAGGAGGCGCTGGGGATGGGTGGGTGGGTGTAAATCACCAGGGCTAAACCCACCGGCTGGGCTCAGCGATGCTGAAGAAAGRGCTGCGGCTGCAGTCTGCACATCTCCGCCTGCCTGCTCACAGCGGGGCTGAATCCTTCACGAGCGGGCAGCTCTGGGGGCCTGCCACAACCACCCCTGTGGCCTACAACGCGGGGACAGCCCTGCTGAGGACACCGTCCCAGTAGACGTCCCAGCCTCGCTCCCAGCCCCCGGGCTTTGCTCTTCAACCCTCTGCACGGCTGGAGAGCACCAGCCCCTTGCCAGGGAGCAAGTCCGACGGGCCTCGTGCTCTCACAGCGCGAGGGGCAGCCTCTGGCAGCAGCTGTAGCTCTGAACCCAACTCAGGGCACTGGGAGCTTGGGAGTCCCTGCGTCCCGCTGTCTCTGGAGTGGGACAGTCGGATACACACCCTTGGGGCTCCTCTGGGAAAGGCTGTGCCAGGGAAATAAGCTTCACCACTGCCTTCTTACCACCCATGCCCTAACAACCTCCCCCTAAATTATTCTTTGACCACCCTGCGCGGGTGCCTCCTCGCCCCAGTCCCATGCCAGCAGGACCCAGCAGCAGTGATAGGGAACCAGCACACTGATCTGCCTGCAAGTGCAGGGCACCTCTGCCTTTTAACTGCCCAGAAATGCAAATACAAGGAGTTTAGGGAGGGATCTAAAAATCCGGACAGCCCCAGCACTGCCCCTGCACAGCCCCTCTCGGCCTGCCTCTGCCGGAGATCCTCCCGGCTCTCCCTGTCCTGCAGATGCCTCAGATCAGGCAAAGCAGCATCCCAGCACCATACCTCTGGCCACATTTGCTTCTGTAGCCTCGCTGCTGTCTGGAGGGGGGCACAGCTGGCTGTCCCCTGTAGGACATGGACGACGAGATGTTAACGGTGAACATCGCTGCGCGGCTCGCTCTGCCCGCGGCGCCCCTGCCTGCGTCGCGCTCACGGCCGCGAGGCACGCGAAGGGCAGGAATGTTCTGAATGCTCCCAGCCCTGCACCCGGGCCCCGCCGCGCTGTTTATCTCTGCCTGCTCGCTCCTGGGGCTGCTGCAGGACACACGGCTTCCCAGACCCATGCTCAGGGGTTTTTTATGGAAGCAGTGAAAGGACACAGACTTCAGCACTCACTTCACTCTGCTAGACTTTATGGMCTTAACTCCTTCCTGCCTTTGCAGGCACAGCCAGTGCAGTCCCAACCAGAGGGAGTGTAAAAGCGAGGGGAAATCCACAGTGCATGCTTGCAATATTCTCGGACACTCCTAGAGCCCAGCTCTCCATGCCTCCAGCTCCGCAGACACACCACATTCTGGTCAAGCACCTTTCCTTCAAATGCAGAGGTACAGAAGAGTCATAACTTTGACCTAAGCTGGTTACACATTCCTGATGTGGTTAGGGGCTGAATCTACCTTGAAAATACACCAGAAAATACAAATAGAGAGAAATGTGCTGCTTGACTTAGTCTTTCACTGACCGAAAGGCTTGGTTGCAGGGTGCATTGGACAAGCAGAAGGGTCCTGGAGTATGAGATGAGGGCTGAAGTCTAGCCCACATCTCCTGAGCTCAGCAGGGCAGCTGAGACCTTTTGTGGTCTTTCCAGCAGTGAGGGGCACATTGCCTAGTGCTAGACCCCAACAGCACCTACACTGGTATCATYTGGTCCAAACGATGCTCAATCCCAAGTCCTAGAGAGACCTGTCAGCACTCAGGTGAGGTGCTAAGTCTCCATGCCCTAGACTTGCAGCTACCACCGAATTGCCTATGCAGGGCTGGAAACTGAGGCACAGAGCCATGTCCCAGCGGGTTTGTTGAAGGASACTGTGGGCAGATACTGCCCTGTGCTAACAGTTTGTCTTGTTGCCTGTTCACCAGCTTTGGAGGTAAAAGCTGTTTTTGGTATTGCCTGGGAGTGGAATTTCCTAGTCCAAGTGGTCTCTTGTTAGTGGGACAGAACTGGTCTGCATAGCCATGCTCCACCCTGAGTGCAGCACCATGAGCCTTTCAGCAGCGAAAAGCTCTTGGCCTTGCAGGTCTGAGGGTGTGGGGAGGACTGCAGCCAATAGTCCCTCTGCAGTAAACCCAAGCCTGGGGCTAGAGCTCTTACAGGGGAAGAAATAGGTCAGATTTCTGGGTCTGCCAACCTTGTGTATCACCAGGCACAGCTGATGAACTTGGTTTTTGCTGCCTCCCAAGCAAAGCACAGGGACTGCTGCTCCACCTTGGCCCAGCAGCCCAGGCAGTCTAGGAACCAGTCACCAGCACAGATAGGGACAGACAGCTTGGAGGAAGGTAGAGAGACGCTACAAGAACCAAGAGGGAGAGGAGATGAAGCCCCAGGTAGGTAAGTCTCATCCCAGGTCTCAAGCATGATACAGCACGCTTGTATCCTCAGTTGTCATGCTGGGAGGCAAGATGTGATCTCTGCAGTTAGACCCAAGCTGGATGTTGTGGCATCAACGCCTCAACCTCAGCATGAACCGAAAGCAGTGGGATCCTTCATAGCTGTGGTGTGGCTCRCGGGAAGACAGATGCTCTGGCCCAGGCCCCGGGTACTGCAGGGCAGCAGGGTCACAGGAGCCACATCCATGTCTGCAGCAACACTTGGGCCCTTGGGAGGGGAACAGACTGGATTCTGGATCCAGGCTGTGGCTGCTGACAGGATCTCCTGGGATTCAGCTGCTTTTTAGGGGAGGCACTGCTTTTGCCTACACCAGTAACATGCATTTGGAGCGCACCGGTCCCTGTGTGTGGTCTGGCCGATGCAAAAGCCAGCAGGCCCCTGACAGTGTAGCTGTCCCGTGGGATGGGCGACGCATGTGAGGGCTCAGCACTGCYCTCCCCTTGCTCCTGGGATGGGTGAGGGAGGTGCTGAGCCTGCAGCGCTGCCGAGAAGCTGCAAATGCCGCTGGGAGACCATGGGCTGTGCCGCAGGGTCGGAGCGCTGCCGGCCTCCGCAGCAGGCRCTCTGCAAGGCAGCACCATCCTCTAGCGGCCAGCGGCACGTGCTGCACAGGGGCCACCGCCGAGCCACCGCTGC
The DNA here is from genome assembly GCF_003343005.1 of Rhea americana. Classification (NCBI taxonomy): domain Eukaryota; kingdom Metazoa; phylum Chordata; class Aves; order Rheiformes; family Rheidae; genus Rhea; species Rhea americana. The sequence continues at coordinate 3,213,832 of NW_028187177.1, read as the reverse complement.
CCGCCGATGTCCAGGGCAGCTCAGGCTCGGAGACTCCTCTTGCCGCTGCCTGGCCCACAAATAACATCAGCAYGTGTATGAAGGGGCAACACAGGGGCTCGGTGGGACTGGGGTCTCTGGCAGAGGGACAGATGAGGCATTTTCAGAGCACTGGGAATCATTGAAAAATGCCTAAATCCYGTAATATGGCATTGCCCTGACAACATGAGAATTGCTACGCAGAGAGGAGTTAACACAGGGAACAGACGGCATCTTGGACACCGCCAGCACGGTGGGAGAGGGAGGACCCAGATGGAGGCGAGTGCTGCAAAGGTCACGGGGCACAGCAGGGTCCCAGCCTCAGCTGAGCGCCAAAAAGCTAGAAATCAATAYGCTGAATTTGATCTCTGATGTTCTCCGAAGAGGACGGTTCGCCGGCTGCCGTCACTGCAACGCCGCCCACACACGCAAACAAAACCCACCCAGGTAGCTGGAGCCTCCGCACAGCCTGGAGCCGGCACCCAAGGTAACGCCGCCTCCTGCGCCCCGGTGCCTCCCGGCCGGCTGCTGCCGCCCCCGCGGATCAGCCCTGTGCGGCGAGGCAGCGCAGATGCCGGAGGACGGGTTCGAGTCCCCTCCTCTCCCATCTGGGAGAACCGGACGGTCCCGGCCAAAACCAGGACTCCGACATCTTTCATTGCAAACGCAACTCTAAAACCAGCCTGCAACCTCAGCCGTAACTGCAGAGCCAGTCCTAACCCCGACCTGGATATCGGTCCTAAGAACGCAACCCCAGTCCTAAACCCAGCCCCGGCCTTGAGGACACCGAACCCTCCGACACCGTCCCGGAGGCAGGGCAGGAAGGGCAAAGTCTCGCTCCTGCACCCTCAGCAGGAGGCATCAGAAGGCTTTACACGCGTTTACGCTCAGTGGAGTACTGTCTCCTTGTTGCTTCTCTTAAAAGAAGGCAGTGTCTGCTTTTTGTTCGCTATGTTKAACGTGAGCAAAGTTTTACGTTTGCTACTGAGCTTGGTGCCCGAGCSCGCGGTGCTGCTTGGATTTCAGCACAGGAGCACAAAGCGACCTGTATTCCCAGAACTGTGAACGAATAAAACCCRGGAAAGGGCAAAGCGGAAGTGCAGGGATACTCGAGTCTCAAAAGAGGAGCAGGAAAGGGAGAAGAGGGAATGGGACGACGCAGAGAGCCGGGGGGGCTGCAGAGYGTGGGGGCAGCGGCTGCCTGATTGCTCTCGGGGGGGGGGACGAGCCTGCTGGAGGGGACCTCGGGCTTCGCAGGGCTGCAGGACGGGCTCCGCGCACTCAGAGATGCCCTTGGCCACGGCTGAGGCGACTGCGCCCACAACCAAGGGGACGAGGTCAAGAAACCAGAGAGAGGGAGACGGCGAGGAAGGAGCCGGGCGCAGGGGTGCCCACGCGCGGCACTCACCTGGTGAAGTCCTCGTCGCCGAGCATGTGTCGCGGGATGGGCGAGTACCTGGACGGAGTCACCTGGGGAGGGACGGGGTAGGCGGGCTTGCTCTCCACGCTGCCCAGGTAGCCCAGGCTGGAGTTATGGCTTATGTGGTTGTCAGCCAAGGCTGAAAAGGCTGCGGGGGAGAAGATGGGGATGAGGACCAGAAATCCCGACACGGAGGCCTCAACGCGGCAGAGCCCGGCCCAGCGTCGCTCGCCGCCCAGCTCGCGCTTCTCCGTCAGCCCCCAGCACGCCCCATCCCTCCCGCTCCCCTCCGGCGGGCTCCCGTGCCGCCGTCCACCTCCGCAGCCCGGTCCCCGCGTCGGACGCTGCCCCGGCCGGCGCCGTACGTACTGCTGGCGTAGTCGGGGGGCGCGTACATGTCGTTGAGGTGGATGTTGCCAGGCTTGGCCACTTTCAGGTACACCATGTCGGAGGTGTTCTTCAAGGCGGCCACCGCTTCCTCGTGCCGCACGTCCTGCAGGTTCGTGTTGTTCACCTGCGGGAGAGAGAGGGCAGGGTGAGCCCCGGGGCCGGCCGGGCGCTCGGCGCCCGCCGCCCCGCCGCGGGCCCCCGCGCCGCAGCCCTTACCGCGAGCAGCCGGTCGCCGATCTGCAGGCGCCCGTCCTTCTGGGCCGCGCCGCCCTCGATGATCTTGGTGATGTAGATGCTGTTGTCCCCGGGGATGTGCTGGTTCCCTATGCCCCCGGCGATGCTGAAGCCCAGGCCTGCGGGCGAGGGGAGGCGAGGGGCGGCTGGCCGGAGCCCCACACCCGGCGCCCTTCGGCATCCCGCACCGTGGGGCCATCCCAAACCCTGTGCCCCGCGGCATCCCGCACCACGGGGAACGTCCCGCCCCCTGCACCCCATAGCATCCCGCA
>NW_028187177.1:3198710-3210653 GCF_003343005.1 Rhea americana | reverse complement strand
GCGGCTCCGGTCCCCCCCGGGGCAGGGCGGACGGAGCCGCGGAGGGGTCCCGTCCGGCCGCCCGAGCRCTTACCCTTTCCAGCACGATCTCCTCGTATTTAAACATCCCATCGCTGCCGTTCACCTGGGGAGAGGGAGAGAGCGCGTCACAGCCCCACGCGGACCCCCCTCTTCCTAGGGGCAGCAGTCGCCCTCGGACGCCGGCCCTTGGTCGCTCGCCCCGGCCCTTCTCCCGTCTGCCCCCCGCCCCGATTTTAACGCGCTTTCCGTCGCGCCCTCCCTTCTCTCGGCTCACGGGGCGAGCGGGGAAAAGGGCCACGACCGGCCCCACGGAGAGAAACGACGCCTCGGTCACGCAGCGTTARAAATGGAAGCGCGACTGCGAACAGTTTACTCTACTCGATCCGTTGGTCATTAGGGGAACGAGGGACGGACTAGCAGGGGGAAGGACGGCTAAAATAAGGAATGCTAAATGCACAGGTCAAAAAACTTCTGTTTCCCCATAGCCAAAAACACACGGAAAAATAAGGTGGCGGTTTCGAGACGGATACAAACACTTTTTTTTCCCCACGCTCCAGGACCTAAACTGCTGCCGAGGCCGAAAATTTCGCAAGACTTGCAAGGCGATGGGACGTTCCTGCGGGTAACGAGAGCACCTGGAGCTCGTTCTGCTCGAGCGCAACAACRACTCTGGGGGTGGATGAACTCAAGCCTCGCATGACTGAGGCCACCATGAGAAGGGGCAGCGCCAAAGGCCCACGAGCCCGGCCGCGGCTACCGCACGCTGAAGACACGGTTTGGGCTGAAGACGTCGGCCGAGACGACGTAAGGAGACTTGGCGAAGCTGCTGCAGGGCCCTCGCTATCGGTGGGAATAATCGGGCGTCCGGGTGGAAGAGCAGCCCGGGATCCGACCGCGGGATCCGTCACCCCCGAGACGTGCGTGCTCACCCTCTGCTGCAGCCAGCACCGGCAGGGCCTCGGCCAGAGAAGCCGAAGACTTCCAAAGAGTCCACTCAGCTGGAAGGGGCCTCTGGAGATCTCTGCTCGAGCCCTCCCGAAGCAGGGCCAGCTTCAAAGCTGTTTAGGTCTTTTACGTCCACTATGGCCAAGACAAGGAGTCAGGAGGTTAAACTGATGCAGGGCCGATTCAGATTAGGAAAGTTTGGGGGTAAAAAGGCTCCGCAGCACCAAACGGACAGCCTGCGGGGACTGTCCTCCTCATCAGAGGTGCGAGGAGAATGCAAGGAAGACGGGCAGGAGGGGAGCAGGGTTGGACTCAGTGACTTTACAAACTCCTTCCCAGCTCTGCCTTCCCCGTCAATGATTCCCRTCTTCCTCAGGCCTCTCTTCAGCCCTTTGCCTTGTTCACCACGCTCCTGACGCTGGTGTTTTGTGGGATTGCCTTGGTGGGAAGCAGCYGACCCGCGGAGCCCAACACAGCTTTGAGTTCTCCCAGCCTGCGTCTGGGAGAGGGACAACCTGCACCTGCAGGAGCTCAGAAAGCAGCACTTGCTCCCCAGGGTGCTGGGCGAGGTGCACGCGGGCACCTGGTCTTGCTTCACGGACGCTCACATCACAGCACCACGGTCCCAGGCTCTGTCCCGACTGTCACCCTGCAAGCGTGTGGAGATGGAGCACACAGGCTTGCCCTTGGGCAGGGGCRCAGGAGTGGTGCTAATCTGCATCTCCTCCAGCCTGTGGTGCTCTTGGTGCCTTCCTTAGCCTGGAAGGTCTCCTGGACAAGCCCCAAGGCGCTCAGCTCTGGTATTTCCCTCRCAGCAAGTCACACCCGGACCGTCCTGCTCTCCCATCCTGCTGGGAAGCCRTTACTTCTCCATTTCTCATGCTCTGATCACATCTCTTGGGGGCTGCRGTGACCTTCTTCCATGTTTTAGCCCCCCTCAGCTCTCCTGCTGCCACAGACTCTTTGCTCAAGTGCCCCAGTGGGCTCACTAACCTCCCACCGCTGCAAGGGCCGGCTGCAGAGAGGCAGCCSAGCCCCACTGGTGCCCAGTCCTTCCCGAGGCGCCACCGACCGCTCCTGGACGCCAGGCCCCACCACCTGGACACCTCTAATGCAGCCTGGGCAGCRCAGTTGAGGCCTCTATAGCTATGAAAACACGCGCTGGGCCTAGAGCTGGACAAGGCCACCCCACTGGGAGGGCTTCAAGACATCAGGACATCCAAGCTCGAAACACCGGGAGAGCCCACTCCTCCGTCTCGCCTTCTGTCCATGAACGTACGGGCGCACGTGGCTGGACTCCTGCCTGGGCATTAGCCGCAGATCAAGGCAAACCTCAGCACGGGAAACCGCGTCCTCTCCTGCCGCAGGAAGCCCCTGCGAGGTCAGCGGGACACGGCCCTTCCCCTCTCGCATCCCACCCGCTCTGTCCCGCGCCGCCTTTGCAACCCGCCCCCCGGCTCCGGCTCCGCCTCGTCGCCGCAGCCGGCGGCCTCGCGCGCCGTTCACGGCTCTGCCTCTCCGCGGCTCTCCAGCGACTCGGGTTTCTGGCAGCCTCCGTTACTACACACGTTGTCCTCTGTGCTTTGGCATTCAGCGCGACTGCCACGCAGACAGCCGTGCGCACACCCACGGGCACAGAGGAACAGCGCACACGCACCTACGGGATGGGGATGTGCCGAAAACGTTGGCAATCTGCGAGCCGCGCCGAGAGGCAGCAGCGCGCCAGCCCCGGCGCAAGAGCAGCAGCAGCGGGAAGGGGCCCGGGCCGCGCGCGGGGAGCAGCCCGCCGAGAGCCTCGAGCTCGGATTACGTTTCCCGAATTCACGCGACAGGCAGCTAATTGCATAAGGAAGCCAAACGGAGAACTTAACGCGCACCACGTAACTAAGGGAACGGGCCAACGAAGCGAGCGCCCCGGCGTCCAGGCGCCGAGCGCGGCCGCTCCCCGAYGGCAAAGCCGAGCCGTGCTGCGCCGTCCCGGACGGCCGCGGTTCGCCGTGCGCTGGCCGCCGGGGACGCCGCGCGGGTCCGCGGCTCGCCGGGCAGCCGTGACGCTCCACCGAGGCGTCAGAGGCTGCTTAGCTGCTCCCAGTCCTCATCGGCAGCTGCTTCCAGGGGGACGAAAGCAAACTGTTTTTTGCGAGCCCGCYCGAGGCCGCCGGAAGGAGTGTCCCTCTCTGGCTTACTCTTCTCCTTTGTGTTCGGAGCAGCAGGGAAATAGTCAGCAATGGTGACATTTAAATCATCAACAGAAGGCTGCAGAGTTAACATAACACTCATGCGACAAACAGAAGAGCGCACACCTTCCAGAGCTACTGCAAGCTGTCTGCAGGCTCAGCCGGCCAACGCCGCGCCGTCGCACGTGGACCGCGCTCTGCAATTTGCCAGAGAGTCCATTTATATATTTAAAAAAAAAAAGAAAAAAAAAAAGCAAATTTAGAAGCTTAAGATGAGGTTCTTAAAAACCAACCCGAACAGCTCAACGGTCTGCAGCGGGACGGGGCGCAGGGAGGGCACGCCTCGGCGCCCTGTGCCCCCAGCTTTCGGCCGTATCTTTGCGCTTCCGCGGAGCAGCTTGCCGAAGGGCAGCGGGCACGAGCCTGCTAAGCTGCGGCAGGAGGAAGGGGGCTGAATCACAGCCCGACAGCTTCTCGCTCAGCCCGCGGCCAGCCCACGCGCCAAGCCGCCGGCGCGCGAGTCGCTACCCGGGCTGCAGCGGCACGGTGTGCGAGGCATCAGCGCGGCCTCAGCTTAGGTTTGATCCGCGCTCGGGCAGCCTCCTTCRGCAGGGATCGGGCTCTCCGAGGAAGGACCTGGCCAGCTCGGASCTGGCTTTTAGAGGAGCTTCGAAGGTGGGAGCGAGGGGGCAGCGGGGCACCGACCGGGAGCTCCAGGGAAGCAGGCTACGAAGCCCTCGRCTCCTCGAGGAGATGGCAGGGCTTCGGCGTGACCCTCCCTGCTCGCGCTCGGGCTGCTTGGCAGCAGCCTCCGTGCACCCTTGGCAGCAGTAAATAGTCTCAGCTTCAGAGAGGCAGCTCCAAAACACAGAGGCCACTGTCTGCAATGGGAACCCTGCTTCCTCGGCTCCCTGTTCGGACCTGTTGTGCAAAATAAGTAAGTGTAACTGGGTGCAACATCCCTGAGCTGGCACAGGCGATCCCCCACCGAGCTCGTCCGCAGCTCGGGCACGGAGCTCGAACAGGGGATGTGCATCACACCTGGTTTAACAAGAAGTCACGCGGGGACACGGGAAGGACGCTGCAGTCCTGGCAGGGGCTGCCGGGGCAGCGGGCGTCCCAAAGGGCACTCTGCGAGGGCATCGGGGCTCCCACCCCTCGGAAGGGAGCAGCAGCCCCRCGTAAGGGCACCGGGGAGCCAGGGACGCGCAGAGAGCCTGTGCTCACTTACGGGCGGGTTCACGCAAACCTGCCTCCAGCACAAGGATTATCCTTCACGGGAGCCTTTTAACGCAGCAGGAGTTTCATGAGATGCACGCGGTTTTGTTCGGGTATCGCGCGCAGGGCCCAGCTCCGCAGCGCTCRCCTTGCGGCGCTGCTAGCGCCACACGCTCTCGGGGACGGAGGTGGGTGGACGGAGAGACTGAAATGCGGAGCAGACTTCTTGATAAACAGCCGGGGCCAAATTCAGCCCAGCAGCTAGTCCAACAAAATCAATGGAGCTGGAACAGGAAGGAACTAGACTACATCCATCTGTTTATCATTAAGTAAAACACTGAATAGTTAAGTAATTAAAGACTGGAAGAAGTGACATTAACTCTTCCAAATACATGCTGTACCAACAGGCTTCGGCTTTTGTTTTTGTTAAAAAAGTGCTTCCAGGCTTGCCATTTTCGCGTTCTCTTCCGGATAAAGCCCCTGTTGTCGCTCCTTTGCTGACCTGCAGAACTGCGCAGAATCGGGTTTTTCGAGCACCGCTTTTCCTGGGCCCCGAGGGAGCCTGGCTCCCCGGAGGAGGCGGCAGGGCCGAGCAGGGCTCTCCCCGGCTCGGAGCGGGGGGACAGCCTCGCCAGACGCACGTCCTCCGCAAGCCGCTTGGCACCGCGTTCGCGGCGGGGGAGGCTCGTAGCTGCGCTGTCGTGACACGACGGAGGAGGAAGGGAGGGTTTCCAAGCCAGAGCCTTGACAGGAGATAAACCGAGGCTGGGGAGGCTGCCTTGCGCCCGGAGCGGGCTCCYCCGGGGACCCGGATGAGCAGCGCCCTCCGGCACGGCACCGGCGCAGGGTCCCAGTGCGCACCGGCCAGCACCCGCCAGGCACTGGGGGTTTTACTGCACGGCACGGAGGGGCTGCTGGCCAAGACGCGAAGGAAAAGGGGGCACCTCCTCGCAGGTGGGCTTGCCGCCGCCAGTTTCTGCAGGGCTCGAGGGCCCGGCTCGGGTGGCAGAGTGTGCCGTTGGCCCTGGCGCTCATCTCTCGCTGCCCTCGGGATCAGCCTGCGCTCCCCTCCGCACACCGCAGAGCCTGGGGAGGGAGGACGTGGCACGGATGGAGAGGAAGAGCTGAGCAGGGAGAGAGGGGCCAGCGACATCCACCCGGGGGGGGGGGGGTGCAAACCAGACAGGAATCAGACTGCAGTCCAGAAACACCTCCCTGTCCTGTCCACAGTAAAATCCTCACTCGCCCCACTCCAGTCTTGCAGTGCCTCAAGGGATCGCAGCCCTTTGAGCTCCCTGTAGAACGATGCCTGCCACGACCCTGGTGAGGCTGCGAGGTAGTGCGTCCTTCCCCCCAGCCCTGGGAGCTGCCCCGCACCCTGACGGAAGTGCCCACCCCCACAAACACCGTGCCGAGCCATGGGTTTGGAGAGAGAAGCCTTTGCGGAGGGTCATTCTCTGCTGCCACGTTTGCATGAAGCTGCTGGACCCAGGACCACCAGGCTGAGCGAGGAACCATCTAAGCTCCTCCTGAATGCCAGGTGGTTTTGGTTCAGCATTCAAGGCATAATTAAACAGTAYGGCCAGGCTGGCAGAGGGCCCAGCTCAGTTTCCCTTCCTTTAGCCAGCCCTGACCCATCAGCCCAGCATGGATCTGATGKGCTTTGAGCTTATTGCAGAACCAGCTGCAGGCTGAAATCTCCCATTCTTTGCAGGAAAGGTGCAGTGAAAGGAAGTGACCTGYAACCTTCCACCAAGTCCAAAGACTAGCCAACACCACTACTGAGTCCAGGTGCCCCTTCACTCATGCGGAAGGTGGCTGTGATTTGCCACATCCCAGGAAGACCAGGTGTAAAACACACAACATTGGCAACCTGTCAGCTGAGCTGGGGAAAAACAGGAGYGCCCCACGAGCACAGAGCCAGAGCTGCAGAAATCCATGCAGCCGTTCAGCAGCTCTGTGCCCTGCTCCCTCCTCCTCCCTGCAGGAATTGATCTGCAAATGTTCTGGTAAGGGATGCAGCAGCTCACAAACCCTCTCTGCCACAAACCTAGGAGGATTATCTTTATGCTAAGCCAGAAGTGCAAAATGTACTACGGCTGTTAACACTCAGAGCCACCAAGCACTGCTGAGATGGCCTTGCTGCCCACAGGACCAGGGTCTCGTGCCTTGTACCCTTCCTGCACTGGTGCCTCGGCAGCATTCGCCTCCTTGTCCGCATTCTTCTCAGCATGCCGTGGATGCAGAGCAGCCCCCGGGGAGGTCTGCAGTCAGGGGATGCTGCGGGGACGCAGCACGGGTACCAGCTTTCCCTGTCACCCTGCCAGGGCCTCCCTGGGCTGGAGGAGCTATTCCTGCACCACCGAGTAGGGCAAACAAACTGTTAGTTCAAAAGAAGCGAAGCAAAACCAGCAGACTTACAGAGAGCCCTTGTTCCAGCGAGTCGGTGTTGACGATGATGGGAGCAGGGTTGGCCTGTAAGGAGACAAAAGCAGAATGTCACAGAGCTGAGCTACGAACCCAGCCCTTCGCAGYGCACAGCCTCTCCGCTCGCCTTGCACCGGCACCCAGCAGGCCAGGCAGAGGAAAACGATTTAGGAAGCGCTCTGCAGTTGTCCCTCCTCCCAGATGCCTGCCAGGAACAGGTACGCTGCTGTAGCATGGCTCCGGGGAAGGCTCCCCTCCTCAGGCCCGGCGCAGYCCCAAACACACCCTGTGGCCTCAGCTGCTGGGAGGGAGAATCTCTCCCAGCTTCAGGCCAGAATCACACCAGCACCACAGCTTCCTTTAAATCCACGTTACTGAGGGCTCAACAAGCAGGAGAGCTAGGGAAGTCTTGAGGGAGGGACACATTGTCAGCAGATGAACCCTGAGGGCAGATGCTAACAGTCTGCCAATTTAAGCAGCTGCTGCTGCCCCTCCTAAGTATGAAGCCATCACGCCCTGGGAGAGCAGTGTTCACTTCCCCACCACCCTCGGGGCGAGCCTTCTGCTTGGCACCTCTGGGTYGTCCTCTGCACCTCCACGCGCATGCTTGCTCAGCAGCCATCACCTCTCTCTTGCAGGGCTCCCCATAAATCTCTCTCTAGAGAGATTTATAAATCTTTCTCCCACATCCCCCCGTGTGGGCTGCCCTCTGTCCATTAGCTTGGTGCACACTTTATGGCCTCCCTTCAATTTGGCTCCCTCTGGGAGCTGCTCTCCCTTAGACCAGCAGCTTCTCCAGTCTCCCTGCAGCTCTGCTTTGCTTCCAGCTCTGTGTCCAACCAAGTCAGTACTAATGCTGCATGACGAGAGAAGAGGCAGAGCTGGCTCTGATGCCGCTGAGGCCATCAGAGCAAGACGGTGGCCAAGAGACAGCCTCCGGCTTCGGGGTGGCTGATCGTGTTCGCGAAGGAACGAGGCTGCGACGCAGGAGAAACACAGGGAAGGAGGCAAGGCAGGCAAGAGGCCCTAAGGAGAGGGGGAAGAGAGCCAGAAAGGTTTCTAGCCACAGAGCCAAGAGGAGGAGGAGGAGAAAGAGGAGGAGGAGGAGGAGGAGGAGGAGGAGGAGGAGGAGGAAGCAGCCCTGCGGCGNGAGGAGGAGGAGGAGGAGGAGGAGGAGGAAGCAGCCCTGCGGCGGGCCGGGCCGGGCCGAGCCGCGCCGGAGCTGTCCAGCGCCGCAACCTCCTGAACGCGCCGCGGCGGCCCCGCGCCGCCCCCTCGGGCGCCCCGAGCCTGCAGGGAAGGAGGGAAGGAACCGGGGAAAGCGTTTTCCAACGCTCTTCTTTTGCATGGGAACGTGAGGGAGCAGGCACGAAAGACGAGAGGCTCAAGCCTCACGTGAGGCAGGTTATTCCTCGCCAGTGCGCGAGGGCACGCGGCGAGACGAAAGCCGGCGGGTCGGGGCTTTCGCGGGATTCACAGTGCGATGCCAAGGCTCGCACGGGAGATCGGCAGCCCGAGGTAGAACAGGAAGCACTAAGAGACCCAAACTGCAAGGTGGAGGTGAACCCTCTGCCTTTGGGCAGCAAAAACGTCAGATCCAGAGTCAGGAGCAAAGAAGTCAAGGCACAGGCAAGCTTAGCAATGAACGGGAACCACTGTCCATCCAACGGGATGGGTCAGACTGCAAGGCTGGATGGCCTCTGTGAGTCTACTATGCTTTCTTCAGGGGCAAACTGCCGCCTCATTGCCCCCCTCTGAGTTTATATGCCTCCTCTGAGCCGCCAGCAGAGACTAACCTGCTCAAATAATGCAGAACAGCAGTCTCCACCTCCTCCTGTTTTAGCTGACTGTATTCCTGGACTTATCACTCTCTTAGTATCACAGGTGGGTGAGCTAGCAGTGAAAAAGACTATGGTTTTGATTTTACCCTGAAAGGTTCTGCTCTCATAAGGATGGAGCTGGAGGTAGTTAATTTGATTTATTCAGATGCTTTCTGATCTTTCCTGCAGCTGTAACTATTGGTTACAAAACCATAGTTTTTATGGCAATTAATTCTGTAGCTCAGGCAAATATGACCACTTCCAAGCACTCCTGCCAAACTCCTCCCACACACATAAGAGCATCACAGTTTTCAGGTCCAGTGTCTTGCGATCTCCATGGCCCAGAAGCAGTGTTAAACTGGGAATATCCCCTCTCTGGCAGTACACAGTCCTTGTGTTTAATCCAGATAATTTGTGAGACAGCGTATATTAAACCTGGCACTGGCTTTTATTAGTCCCCAACGCAATTCTAGGAAGGGATTCCACATTTCAAGGCAAAAAAAAAAAAAAGAAAAAAAGAAAAAAAGCACTTCTACTGCCAGCAATTAACAAATGGTGGATGTTTGAACCTTGGTGTGCCAGAGGCCAGCTCTGATTAGATGAGTTTCCAGGAAGGATGCAGAAGAGGCAGTCTAAGTGAATGCAGTYTGCCATGTGCCCCATGATTTACGACATGAATTCAACCCCACAAATGATACCTTGSATTCCTCCCAGGGAGAAGTGCTACGTACAATTACGTTATAGAGGCTCTTGCCGATCCAGCCTGCGTCCTCCAGTGAGCCCCATTGCAGTCTCTTTGTTGAATTACTAATAGCCCACAAATCACGCATTGCACTGCCTCACTCGCACAGTGGTGAGCCCTAAGGACGTATTTTGCCTAGCCTGCTCACTGTGCGCTGAGCATCCTTCGCAGCCATTCCACACTACTGATTTTTACATCTCAAAACACTGCTAGGAGCACAATTTCCCACTCAGGCTCCAGATGGGACCCAGGAGATGCTGAATGCGAGTGGCTGCTTTAAACAAAGTCGCACATGGTCAGAAGGAATTCAGACCAGGAAATCCCTGTTCGCTCCTGTAGCCAGCAATTTCAGTTACTATATGAAAGGTGTTTGGACATTAACTCTGGCTTCTGTTTGCAAAGATCTCAATGTTTGCACTTTGCCTGTATTTCCACGGAGCCAGACAAGACCAAACTAAGACTTGGAGATGGACTGAGGCCCTGAAAATGAAAAGCTATTGCCTCGCTCCAGCAGGCACCTCGTGCACCAAGCAGTCTGCTAGCCAGAGGAGGAGAGAGAACATTACTTTCTTTTGCTGGGCAGCAGGAACGTGCTGGTGAACTAACCATGCCCTCGACTCTAYAGAGATAGGGAACGGTAAGTAACTCCTGCCCTAAGGAGCATAGGGCTGTTGCAYGCAGGGAGGACAGGGAACAGAGCTGTGCATTCACGTCACATTCAATGGGGGCTGTCAGATCTCTTCCATCTAAAACGCTTCATCACACTATCATTATTTACCAAGCTCTGTCTGTGCTGGAGGCCGTACAAACGGAAGGAGAAGAGGTCCCTGCCCTGCGGCGCTCATGCGGCAGAACAGCCACCGAAGCCCAGCGGAGCTGGAGGTGCCCAGGACACCCTAAAATCAGGCAGAGGCCCAAGGGGCTGCACAACCCCCCCGGCTCGCTGTCTGAGGGCTGCAGGGAAGGTGCGACTCAAGGAAGGTCTTGGGCGAGGGGAGAGCCCCTCCACGTACGCAAGGAGACTGCTCTAGGCTCGAGGGCAGAGGGTGCAAAGGCAGAGAGGCAGAGGACAGCTGCTGGGAGGCTCCGGGCAGCGAAGGACGGACGTGGGAGGGAGCAGGGGTGGTAGCGGCGAGGTTTGAAGGTCAGCCCTCAAGGGGCCGGCTCCTCGCAGAGCCCCAGGGAGAGCGCGGAGCAAGTCTGGAGGCCGCTGGCACCGAGGCTAAAGCCAGGAGGAGGCCGCGGCGACTCTGCCGCTTCGGTGCGGCGTGTGCAAGGGGCAGCGGGGCAGCCAGCGCCGCCCCCCACACCTGAGCGGCGGGAAGAGCCCGCTCAGCAGCGCCTTCGGACGCAGCCGGCTATCACCTCCGAGCCGTCATCCGAGGGAGACGGCCACCTCTTGGGCTGTGCTTTGAACGGGTGACTGGTCTCATCAGCTCAGGGTCGCTAACGTAAGTCACCTGCAGGCAGCCACGCTCCACCTATTTGCAGTGTATCATCCCTTCTCTTCCATTCCTGTTGTCACCATCTGATAAGACTAAGGTACGATTGTAAAACRTGAAGATTCTTTTACAATTTCCAACCAAAAAAACGCTGCAGTTAAATAAAATGGAGGAGGTCCGTTAGCTCAYTTCAGAGGGAGCGAGCCCTGCCCCGCAGCGTCTCCACGAGGACTGCTGCTGTGACCGACGTACCAGGGGCCAAGCGGGGAAATGCTCAACCGAAACTTCAAGATATTCTCTCTGGAGCCAAATTCCCAAGGCTCTGTAAGAGATCCACACCCTCCACAGATCCAGCACAGCTGGCCCTCAYCTACCACCTCCAGACCAAATAAGCTTGCTGCAAACATCCGAGGCCTAGGGCAACCGGRCTGCGCCCACATATAAGACAGCTACCATCCTAACCAGCATCGGGTCTGCAGCACGAGGCCCGCACGCCCCGTACGTCACGCACGTGGAGCCGCGCAGCGCAGAACAGCTACTTGTCACTCCGGGCCGGCGCCTAAGAACCAAAATACTGACACATCTGCCTCATTTGTGCAAACCTCCCAGACTGGATCGGAGCGAGAAGTCGATCTGTCTTTTAACATCCTTTGCTTTRTGTCATCTCAGGTAGCAACGCTCAAAAGGAAACGGCTCTGGAGATAAGTGCAATTCAGTCTTCACACCCTTTTAAAAGCTCTCAGGGGCAGGGGCCGAGCTGGGAGATGCTCAACCGAAGGCACCTGCGCTGGGTGGACATGCCRGGCTGCTTGCAGCCCTCGCTCCGCCTGCTCAGCTGTTTTAAAAAAGTGAGAAATCATAGAGAAAAAAGCTGTAAACGCAGTGAAAACAGCTGCTGGGTCCACGGTGGGCAGCCCGGGGCGCTGGCAGGTTCCCGCTGCCGAGGGGAGCTGGACGCCCGAGCTGACCCAGCTCCTCCACGGCGACCCGAGCGCCGCTTCCGAACCGGGAGATTTTAACACCCTGTAATTACAGTGCAGTGGTCACAAGGATCGTTGGCAAAGCTACCGAAGTGCCCAAAGTTTGATGTGAACATAAGCAGCTACTGAGGGCTCGATCTTTGTTTTGGTGCCCTTTTTTTTTTTCCTTTT
>NW_028187177.1:3194655-3198609 GCF_003343005.1 Rhea americana | reverse complement strand
TTCCCCAGACAGCAGCTCTGTGGACTCCGAGTTTCCATTTCGAAGCCATTAAGGCCAGCGTGTTCATACTTGAAAGTTAGACATCCTGTTCCAGGCTGMGGCCGCTAAAATAAGTGACCCAATTTGCAGAGGTGCTGGGCTCCAATAGCTTCCTTTGGACTCRACGTTGCCAAATAAAATTGACTCAATTCCTTTTCTTCACGAGGAGTTATTATCATCTGAAAGACTCGCGTGCTTTTTCTCCCCTCAGACAAATATATACATACAAAGAAAGAGTGAATAGGGACAGTACTAAAATAAAGATTTCTTTGGTCTTTGGGACTCAAATATCCTCTTTTATTCTCCTCTCTAATTTCCAGTGCACATCTAGTTACGAAACRTTAACCATTTTTCTATGGTGCAAAAGCAAACCAAGATCCATCAACACAGCCCCAAACTAAGTCACAGTTACCATGAGGGTGACAAGGACAGYGCGGGCCTGGTCCAGGGTGCTCCGAAGTGCCACGTCCACCAGAAACGATGGCGACTTCCATCGTTTGGAAGCAGGCCGCTTCCAGGTGCACTTCTGCAGACTAAATGCTGAACTACGCCTCAAGCTGAGGTGTTTTGAACTTGTTAAATGCTGCATTAAGGGTTTCTCACCCCAAGTTACCGATCCACGTTCTTTCTGTGCTGTCAGATTTACCCCAAGTGCCCCGAGGGATCTCTGTGTCTTCACGTTTGTATGAAATCCAACGAGGGGCATCTGCCCGAAGCATTTCACCTGCAGCCCTCACACCACCTTACGGGCAGGAAGACGAGGAAGAGCGCGCCGCCTCCCAGCCCAGGCCCCTCGACACCTCGCGGCCCCCGGACCGCCCCGACGCGGCCGCCAGGACTCGATCCCCAGGCGGCTCAACGCCAGCTCTGCCTTCGCCCAGGAGCCGCTTGTCGGCATCCTGCACGGGGCCGAGCGCTCGGGGCGCCCGGCGCTGAGCAATGGCTGTGGCTCATTAAGGCCTGATTAGTCTTAATCACTTCCTCTGTCTAAACGAGCATCCGCAGCGAAGGGAGGAGGGAAGCTCCTCTGCTACGACCGCATCGTGCAGAGTGCCGGGGGCCGGACCCGAGCCCTCGTTCGTCACTGATGGGCCTGGGCAGCTCCCGGCTATGCGACCGGCACCCGAGAAGGAAGGGGACCAACTGGGTCGAAAGCCCGATGAGCGGGGAGCATCCCTGGCAGGGGAAGACGCTGAGGCTGAAGCTCTTCCTGTTGCCACCGAGCTCTTCATCAGGAGCCCCCTCCTCGGCGTTTGCCACATCCCTGCTGACACCTGCCCGTGCCTGGCCCCAGCCGCCTCACCACAGCGCTCTCCTCCTCCTCCTCCTCCTCCTCCTCCTCCGGCAAGACGGCAGGGCCACGTCCTCCCACTTTCGGTGGGCACCTTCCTCCGCACGCAGCGCTGCGGGGGTCTCTCCTACCCAGGCGGCTGCAGACGCTGCCTTTCCAGCAGCGGTTCCCAGTGGCTACAGCTCTTCCCCAGCCAGTTTGCAAACCGGCTCCGTTCCCGGGATCCCTGAGCCACTTCCAGGGCCTCCGACGGCAGCAGCGGGAGCAGCGCCGCACGCCGCAGCCGGGCTCGCCTGCGGGCAGCAGCCGATAACCCAGCTCGAGCCGAGCTGAGCCCTTCAGGTCCCCTCTGCAATGCCACCTTCATGCCTTGTGGTGCCACTTATTGATATTATCACTTTGGAAGGGTCAGCAAACAAATACGCAAACAAACCAAAGAATTTGCACCGGAGCTGGGGCCGCGGGGACCACTGGGAGGTGGAGGAAGAGGGGAAACAGCTGCGGCTACCGGCATGAGTTGTCCCAGGAGACAGACAAGGAGGAAGGCTACCCTAGAAATGACTTTAGAAAGCTCTAGCAGGACCTCGGCACCGGCCGGGCGGCAGGAAAGGAAGGATGAGACCAAGGGCCTGGCGGGTCTGCGGGGCACGGCGACGCGGCCGTCCGCGAGGAAGGTCGGGCGGAAGGGGAGAAGCTCGGCTCTGGTTCCACTGAACCGAAGATGACGGCAGGAGCACCAGAAGGAGATGCCCAAGAAGCAAGCTGAGAGGTGAAATCAGATGGAAGGAGATATATTGGGAACAGACACGCAGATTTACACCTCGTGAGCGAGGAGGTGATAAACAGGCCTGTGGGATGGGAATGAAACCCTCGCGACGAAGGAGCGGAGCGAAGGGCGGAGAGGGAAGACCCTCCCGGGACTCCAGCTGACGGGAGGACACGCCGGAAAAGACACCAGGGACGCAGGGGAGCCAGCGGGAAAGCCAGCAATTCCCGTGCCGGGGCCGGGAAGGCAGACACGGTTAGGAAGGGAAACGCACCGCGCTCAGCAAGGACGGCAGAGGCGACCGGCAAGTTCTACTACAGTTGCACCTACATTTAAATCGCCAAAAATATCTTCCTCAAAGGGGATGTCTTTAATTAAAGAGCTCCCCCCGCCAGGCAGGGCTCTGCAGGGCCCGGTGGCTTTCCCGGATCGCGGCCGCCAGCCTCCCCTCGCCTCTGCCCCCTCCCTGCCCGCGCTGGGCAGCGCTTTCCCAAATCGCTCCTCCACGCCGCGGGTGCGGAGCAGAGGAGGAAAGGCGAACCCCCTTCCTGTTTTGGCTTCCCTCCTTCCCTCCAAAGACCGAGACCGCCTTCCTCCTTTCTCCTCCTCCACCTTCGAGTGCAAAGATTTAGCTAATTTCTTCTATGAATAGCACAGGAGTAGCCATAGCAACATCACCCTGCCAACCTCACCACCTCCACTGCCTCCGTGTCCCCGGCACCCCGTTCGCTCTCGCCCACCCTCGCACCTCCCCAGGGAACATCTGGGGCTGCAGCCCCTTTCTCGCGGGGCAAGCCCCGTTCGGCTCCCTGGGCGCGGGAAAACTGCCGGGACGCCGGGCCCCGCGTCCCCCCGAAGGCGACGGCCAGCCCCGCGGCTCTTGCCCCCGCTGTCCCACGCCCCCAGCGCCGGGAGCCCCCGCTCCCGACCTTGCTGCGGCCCGCGGGAGGCTCCGGGGAACGCAGGCGTCCCTGCCAAGCACGCCGCCCCGCGCCCACCCACGCCCGGTAATCCCCCGGCGCATGGGAGGAACTAAACCAAGCACCGCTGGCGCACGGAAAACGTCGCCGTCGGCGAAACGGTCGCAGGCGAAGACGGGCGGCGAGGGCGCCTTTCCCCATCCTCCGCRCAAGGGCTGGGGGGCAGCGCGCTCGGGGGCACTTGCAGCCCCAAAGCTGCCACTGGCCCGCGAGCAGCCGYCTCCGCAGGGAGGAAGGGGCCGTGGGACAGCCGGACGCTGCAGTCTGTGCTCGGCGAGGCCATTTCAGGCCACGCAGGGCCGGCAAACCCGAGGCAGCAGCAAGAGGTGGAGGGCGTTTCCTAACCGCACGTCGGGAACCGGCCGACGCTTGGTCGTACCCGTCCTCAGACCGGCGCCCGGGGACGTGACCCGCCGTGGGGCTCCGCGGGAGGGCAAAGCCCAGGGGGCTTTGATCCGGGGGGYGGATCAGGGATGCTTCCCTGGAGTAGCGGGAGTCCACTCCTTGCCCGAGCCTGGCAGGGGGCACAGGGCGACTGGGGAGAGCGCAGGGCACGGGGCCGGATAGAGTCAGCAAAGGAAACAACGCAGAATAGCGAGGAAAGGAAGTGCATGAAAAATGAACTAAGAAATAGGAGACATSTGAGAGAGCACGGGAGGAGAAATGGAAGATCTAAGAAGGGAGAAAGAGCAAGGGAGAAGAAAAGCAAAGCAAAAAGAAACAAGAAACCCCGAGCTCAGAAATTTCCCCGTCTCCATATGGCTAGGATCAGGGGTTCTCAATTACTGGCACTGCCTGAGCAAGCTAATTTGTGTCCTAGAGAAAGGGAGAGGGACGAGGAAAGAAAGGACGGGCCACGGGAGGGGGGAGGAGGCGCG
>NW_028187177.1:3192797-3194498 GCF_003343005.1 Rhea americana | reverse complement strand
CCTCATCTGCGGGATAAAGCTCCGATGGGAGACGGAGGAGCTCCCGGAGAGGAGCCGTTTTCACGGGGAAGCCTCTCGTCCCGCTCTTCCTCCTCCCTGCGCAGTCGTTCCCACCTCGGTGGCTGGAAGTGCTTCCAGGGACACGTACATCCTTTAAAGGGGCAGTCCTGCGCAACGGCAGGCTCGCCGCTATCCTACCGCTGTCGAGGACCGAGGCGCTGCCTCTTCATTTCCTGCAGGAAAAATCAGCTTTGCACCTGCAGCATCCAGCCGATCCTACCCCGAGCACGGCATCTCCCGGGCTGCCAGAGCCAAACCAATCTGCCTCCGTGCAAGCCGTGCGCAGCYGTTTCCATTTCACCACCTTTTGTCCCTCTGCCCAGAGCCGGGCCGCGAAGAACATGGATTCCTAAAGGCTCCGACACCTGGCACCTTCGCAGCAGAAGGGGAGCTTTGCCGAGGGGTTTGCTGCAAAGCTTTGCCCATTGCATATGTTTGCGACACACCAGAGAGCAATCCCGTCTTCTCCGACACAGGCAGTGCACATACCACGCTCACGTCCTATTATACATGCAGACCCCGCTACGCTCACGTAGCCTCACACAGGCACCGGCCTCGCTGTAGCTGGCAACGCYGGGGGAAGGTTTTGATTTTTCCCATCTCCAGAAAGGCTACGGCCGAGCAGAGATTCGCAACGCGGACTTTCCGACCAACGCAACCCCTAGGGCTCGCAGGCAGCACCACAAAGAGACGACGATTCCTCTTCCACCATTGCGAAGCGCGAAAGGCTCCAGCGCCCAGCCTGCCAGGGCAGGAACGCAGCTGGCATTTCTGCCCTTCCATCCTGCAAGCAGTCGCCTTACCAGGAGCCCTGGGCTGGCCCTTTCATGCAAGCRGGAGGGGAAACGAGGGAAGGGACCTGCTTGGATTGCTCTGCTCCCATCCAGCTCCCAGAGCTCAAGGCACTGGATTGAGCAAAGGAACGAGAGAGCAGAGGAAAGATGAAAAACGCTTGCTAGGAGTCGGCAGGCAAGAGAGAGATTTTGATGCAAAGAGAGGCAGAGAAACAGAGAGGAACCAGTAGCAGGCTGGTGGGAAGGTGGCTGGGTTTTCGGGTGCTTTCTGTAAACATCATCTGAGCGTTTCAGCTTGGAATCAGATTAATTCAACCAGAGCTACAGATTTAGACAGTAATGAAGAAAAACACAGGGAAGGGAAGAAGGGGGTTGTGTTTTGTGAGGGGAAAGGAGGAGAGAATTCCTATTGATTCCTGTGTATCTGCCTGCATACAGCATCTTGAAATAATAATTAGGAGGATCAATAAGAAATCATGTGAGGTTTGAAGATAATGAATGAAAGACTCAGGAGCAGCAAATTGAAATGCCGTTCCCTAAAGCTGGGTAAATTGTTTTTCAGGCAGGGTCTAGCCTCCATTTTAATGCTTTGCAAACAGCTCCAACCATTTTCTAAGCTGGCTTATGGGTTCAAAACAAGAAGGGTCCCTCCGTTCAGAGGAGGAGCGGAGCCCCAGCCCGCGAATCGGTCCTGAAGGAGAGCGCGAACGAACCGCCCGCGTGCGGGAGGCGACCGAGGCGGCGGGCTGGGGCGGGAGGCGCCCCGCGGCCGCGGAAGGGTTACGTAACGACCCGCGGGAGCGGGGCCCCGCCGAGGACAGCGGCGCCCCGGCGGCAGCGGGCCGGC
>NW_028187177.1:3177697-3191815 GCF_003343005.1 Rhea americana | reverse complement strand
GGGCGCGCTGCGGCTGCGGCTGCGGCTGGGGCTGGGGGGACCAGCGGGGCGAGGGCGCTGCTCCCGCTGCAGCTCCTGCAGCAGAGGTGCCAGACTGGAAGAAGTTCAGAAGAAAGTCAGCAAACAAGCTGAAGAGTGGAATGAAAGGCCAGGGTGAGAAAATGTATCTGACAGGTCAGGAGAGCCCAGACCTGGACTTCTAGCTCTTAAAGGCTRCAATAAACACTAGAGCAGGCAAATTACTTAGGGAAAAGATATATAAATGTGTGGAACAACAGCAGGATAAATGTAGAGTATTTAAAATTAGGCTAGATACAGGCCTAGATGTTGCTGAGAAGAGTGATCTCGCCAGAGGCATGGGCTAAGCTGGTGCAGTCTCACTCTGCA
Organism: Rhea americana; assembly: GCF_003343005.1. Classification (NCBI taxonomy): domain Eukaryota; kingdom Metazoa; phylum Chordata; class Aves; order Rheiformes; family Rheidae; genus Rhea; species Rhea americana. The sequence goes on along the minus strand of NW_028187177.1, from coordinate 3,191,428 downwards.
TCACAGAAGAGGCAGTGAGCAAGGCCAGGGACCGCCAAGGTGGTCTGTGATGGCAATACAAGCAAAGCGTGAGAAACCCCGCTCGTCGGTGCTCATCCCTTCGACAGGCAGGTATCCAATAAAGATGCACCGTTACTAGCACTTTTTGCCTGCTTTGGAGGATAGTAAACCCGTGGGTGCTGGCATTGCAACCAGCGCAGTTAAGGTGTCGCGGAGCCATGGAAGCTCCTCTCCGCTGAACCCCCCAGCCTGCCCCTTTGCCCAGCCTGCAGGCTGTGGTGGCCAAGCATCCCCGTTCAGGCTGCAAGATCTAAGAGCTCTTGCYGGCCTCCGAGCAGCTGGCACAATACGGCCTTGCTCGGAGGCCTTTGGGAGGAGGAAGCGGGTGACAGCAGAACAAATGCCCCTGCCTGCTCCTGGCTCCCTCAGCTCTTTAAACTGCAGCACAAAAGCACCGTTGTACTTCACTACCGCGGATAGATGGGCTCCTGCAGTGTTCATTCCCAAGTACAGCGGTTGCTGCCAGGTAAAGGAGAGGGGACAGAAGACCTCTGTCCTTGAGACCCCCATTGCCCCAGGAGCCCCAAGTGCTGAGGTCCCCACCACGCTCACCACTGGGAGCCCTTCACCGCCTGCGCCGGCTGGCATCTGCCGCCTTGGAGCTGCATGGGTTACCTCTAGCACAGAACGGACATTACAACCGTTTGCTGCTCCATGCCTGATGCYGTGGAGCTGTACCGTGGCTCAGGTATGTTCGTGTGGAAAATACCCTGACTCCCAAGCTCAGGACACGAGCACTCACATGTGTGAGCGCTCATAAAGGTCACAGAGAGGCAAGTTCGGAGAACCCTGTTCCTCCGCACCGGCCGCTCGCTCTCTGAGCCCTTGGAGACCGGTTTTCTGCCGGTGAGTCTCTCTCAGCAACGGCTGCTAGCCCTGCTGCTCCGAGGGGCTCTCGGTGGCACACACAGAGGCCAGCAGCACTGCACCGGGTGACAGACACCCTACCCCAGGCCCACTGCAGCACTGACCCAAAGAGCCAAGAGGCACAGCAAGACGAAGCCAACGGCTGCAGGTAAGAAAAGGCTTTTACCCTGCAGGCACCAGGAACTTACTAAGGCAAAGAAGGACTGGAGGTCCACATGGATAGTAAGCTACATCAGAGTTATTTTATTTAAAGAAAAAGTGTGTGTTTGTGTGTGTACAYGTGTGTGTGGAGGGAAAGCTTGCACTGTTGCAATTAATGGAGAAGTTTATACTCCAGACTTTAAGCAACTAGGATCAGGTCCACATCTTCTACCACTCCTTGARCTGCCTCCCATAGCACTTGGTGCTGACCCTGCAGAAAGGATGCTGGGCTGGGTTTGATGATCCCTGCTCTTCAGGGGGATGCTGGGGGATGTTATCCATGCAGAGTGGGCATCTTTTTGCAGTAAGGGCAGAGGTGGGAATGAGGGGTCAGACTGGGACACTAGCGAAGCTGCCGGAGGTGGTCGTGGCACCAAGGCAGAGCAATGAGCAGAAACCTTGCAGAAACAGGCAGGAGGCCAGTGCCTCCCACATAAAAGTCAAGGGACACAAAGTCCATCTTAGCTGCCCACCACCTCCCACCCCGTGACACCTGCAAGACCTGATTCACTTCATCATCAAAAACAGAAGTGCCCAGAATCTGTAACACACCGARACAAGTAATTACTGCTCTGACCGAGCTGCAGAACTGCCTCCAATAGCCGTTCCCACGCTAGAAAATGGCACTTTTCAGCTGCAGGGATTGCGTGGTGCAGAGCTTCACTGGCTGCTGTGGGTCCAGGGACCCCTCCACTGCCATGAACGACCACCAAAGCCAGCTCTGGGCCACGGTCAGACAGGAGACCCATGTCTGGAAGAGACTGCTTTGGTCTTGRTGGGGAAAGGCACGTGCTGCCCTTGTAACCCTGTCTGTGCAAAAGCAAAGGATGAGACCTGTTAGGGAAAAATGCTTTAATAAGGAGCTGAATGAATAATTAAGAGAAGCATTTTGATCTTTTTTCTCCACAGCAGATTGTAGCATGTCCTCCACCAGGAAGGTGCTCTGGGAGCCCTGCAGACAGCCCTTGCGTGCATCATCACTGCCTTCACCCCCTTTCCCTTGCCAGCGCACAGCCTTGGGAGGGCTCCACGATCTAAATCTTCTGTTTCTTCTCCCCGCTCTCTTGCTTACTAGTGTCTAACGACCACCTGCAAACAGAGGGCTCCTGTCCTCGTGCCTCAACTGCTGCAGCACTTACAGATTTCATCTGAGCTTCCTACCAGCTCCTGGTTCCCTTTCTGAAAACCTGCAGCTCCCCTTTTCGCTCCACTGCACTGTCCCTGCTGCAGAAGYCCTTTAATTCCTAGCTGTTTACGGTGAGCTGCATGTGTCATCTGCTCGCCCCAGTTAAAAGCAAACCATCCCTGGGTGCTGCTGCCTACTTGCGATGCTCCCTAACACCGTGAGTGGCTCGAGACACGCTATCGCATAGAGCAGACTGGCTGTGCTCGACGGGAGGCCAGTGCCGGCTGGCCGCGTGCACCTGCGTCTTGCATCACCGGAGGTTTCTCCTGTGAGTATCGGCATCTCCAGCTATGGGGGGCGGCGCTGCCAGCGCCCRAAGGGTGCGAGCGGCTGTGCCGGTACGTCCCAGCCTGGGTCTAGAAGGGCAGACGCAGGGTCTGGCCATCTCCACGCAGATGTGGGCTTATTGCCCAGTTAGCTGGGCATCGAGCACTACTCGAGGCGCTGATTTCCAGACAGGTGCCTTCACCAAGGGGAGCATTTCAAGGCAACCAAGCACTCGCTGAGCCCATCCTCTTCCTACCAGCAGCCTGCCCGTCTTATTTAAATKCAGCTTTGGCAGCTGCTCTTTTTACAGGTGCTAATTTCAGCAAAGCGTCAAGAAATCCCAGGAGACGGTGCTATTTACACGGCCCGAGGGCGGCGCGGAGCTAGGTTTTATCTGGCGTCGCCGGCATCTCAGCCCCTGTTCTCGCTTCCTCGCTCTCATGCCAAGTCCTGCGGGAAGAGGAAGGCAAGCGTGAGGGAGAGGCTTGGAGGCGCAGCCTTCGTCCTTAGCAGCCTTGCAAGGTCAGGCAGAGGGAAGGGAGCTGAGCCATTTCGGGGTGGTTCTGCTGCATCTGCAGCTTTCCTAGGAATGGGGCAGGAGTGTTTGAGGGTGAACAGCTTCAAACACCGCTTGAGACCAACCGGGCTGCGGGCAGCCTGCTCCTCGGAGGCAGAGGACRGTGACACAAGCGCTGGGCACGTGACACTGGGACACTTGCCTTTAGCCTGGGCGGGAGCTGGAGTCTTGCTGGGGGAACCTGGTCGCTGTCAGAGCCTCTGCACCTGGGCTGCCTTCGCAAAATATTGCCCCAAAGCCCAGCGTTACCTCTGAGCCTGAGCGGACAGGGTGAAGGTGGCATCTTTGTAGTATCTGGGGGCAAAGCTGTGGATAGTTTTGCATTGGGGGGGGAGCATTTCCCTCAAATGCAACCATCTGCAAAAAGCTACCCAGCATCCAAACAGCACAGGAGACAGCGGGGTCTGCAGCCGCCCACCRGAGAGCGGGGAGCCCCGAGGAGATAAACGCCCGGCCGGGGGCYGCCGCAGGGAGCGAGCAGCAAAGGGAGGCGCGAACCGAGCCCCGGTCAGTCCCGTCACTTGTTTCCCTTCAACTATTACAGACTCCTGTCGCAGCAGAGATCTGTAATGTTCTGCGTCTGCGGGCTGCCGAATGAAACTTTAACAACACGGCGCCGTCCGGGCTGCCAGCACCCCCCGGGGCATCCCGCCGGCGTCAGAGGTTTGCAAAATGACGGGTGAATGGGAAGGGGCAGGATAACAGGCGCCTGGTGCTGAGGCCACTTCCCCACCCCACGGGGAGCAATCTGCGCTGGGAAAGGTGCCGTTGGGATAATAACAACTGGGCAGGCCGAGGGACCGACAGCACTCTCAGGGTGGTTGCCAAACAAATTATTCTCCTCCAGGGCAAAAAAATATAAAAGGAAAAAATCACGTTCCTTCTATTAATGATCTCCGATACACCGCCCAGCGCGCTTCTGCGATGGAAATTACAGCAAATGAACCGTCTCGCACAGCCGTGGCTGCAGGGGCGAGGACCCACGCGCCGCGGCTCCGCGACGGAGCCCTGCCTGCAGGTCGCCGCAGCAGAGCCCGAGCCCGAGCCCCGGCTCGCTCTCCGCAGAGCAGAGCCCCGGGGCTCTGTTTAATAGCAATCGCTCGCTTTATGGATTTCCTGGCAGCCTCCCGACGCCCACGTGCAAAACTCCCCCTAGCCAGCCGGGAGAGAGGCTCCTGCCTTACAACGAAGCATGTGAAACACAGGCTGCGCGTGGGCTGCCCTCCTGCGGAGCGGCCCTGGGTGCCGGCGAGCCTCGATGGCTCACCTGCCTCCCAAAATGCAGCTTACCCTTCTCCCAGGGATGCAGCCTCCCCAGAACCCTTTCCCAGCACAAGGGAAAGGGCTTTTTTTTGGGGGGAGGGGGAAGAAAGGGGGAGTCTGCAGCACGTGCCCACTGGGGCAATGCTGGGTCACACAGGTCCAAGCAAAACTGCAGTTTTAAGTGGCAAAGGCACAGCTGGCAGCTCATAAAACACAGAGAAAAGGTCCTTACCGTAGATTAAACATTAACATGACTCAGTTGCTGCATTACAGCACGGCCATGTCTCACGGGTTGTGGGTGCCCAGTCCTCGTGCACGCCTCATTGCCTTCCGAAGAGAGCACATTTCTAGTCTGATGGATCAGAGGAAAAGTTTGAAAATGTGACTAGGGTGCCACTTCACGACTCAGAGGCAGAGTCGAAGAAGAGAGCTATTTTCAAGTCCTACGTTTTTAAGAGAATCTGTTGATATCTTTTTTTGGTCCTGTTCCTCGGGCTCCAGATGGTTGTGCTTAGAGTGACTGCAGCAGCCACCCTGTTTCCCCACATCCTCCACCAGCCCCAGGCCGGTCCCGGGCGCACGTGTGTGCGGCTCAGGCGCAGTGGCAACCACGCACGCGCTCGGGCAAGGCAGCGCTGCACATCCCGGCGCCCTCCTTGCCGGCCCCTGGGGAGCCGATGTGCCTTGGGGGCAAAGCCCCCCCCCCACCTGCCCCCCTCCCCGGGCTCCCCTGTGCGAACCGGTCGGCGCACGGCCCCAGAACCGCTGCGAGGGCTCAGCGCCGCGGTGCTCCGAGCCGGAGCCCGGGGCCTCAGCTGCCCCGGGCAATACAGGCTCAGCCCGTTGCCAGACACCCAGCTTCTCCTGCTGCCCTGGCAGGGCTCTCATCCTCCCGGAGCGCTCCAGGACAACACGCCAGCCCCGGCTGCGTCCGGCTCCCGGTCACCCGCGGCTGCGGCACCTCCGGAGGTCAAGGTGGCCGAGACCCTTCAAGGGACAGCGGGTGACAGGCCAAGTCCCAGGCTGGGATGCGCAGGGGGGATGTCTTAGGGGGCCCGGCGGGGCACAGCAGAGCCCAGAGGCGCCCTCCAGGCGAGGGAGGCGGGCGCCCGCCCGGCCCCAGCGGCCCTTCCCCGCGCTGCGCCGGCCCCTTTAAGAGCGGAAGCGAGGCCCGGGACTTTGTGAATGGCGCTGCCCGCCCCCGGCTCGCCCGCCCGCCGCGCAGCCAATCGCGGCGCCCCGAGCCTGCCGCAGCCGGCTCACGCGCCGCTCTTAAAGGCGCCGCGCCGCCGCCAGCCCTGAGCGCCAACGTGTGCAGCCCCCGGCCGCCGGGGACGCTGGCTGCAGCGCGGTCCCGGGGGGKAGACGTGCCGTGACGGTCTAGCCCCAGGGAGCGGGCACCTGCGGTGGCTGCAGCTCCCGGTCAGGTCTAGTTTCACCCCAGAGGAAGCCCAGCCGCGTGCTGTCGCGAGTCACAGCAGTTTCACAGCTACTCCTGGTCAGACGTAGCTGTGCTCTCAGAGGAACGGAGCACTGAAGCTTACAGAAGTCCCCCTGCAAAAATCCCAAATGAGATTCAGCTTGGAAAACCTGCTGCTGCACGCACGGGAAATAGCCACACGCGAGGTGCAGAGGGAGARAGGAGCTGTCAGCAACGTGCTCGCGAAGCAGCAGGCAGAGTTTGCCCCAGCTTCRGAAGCGAAACAGGCCCCAGGACCTGCACCGTGTGCTGCAGCCAGGCAGCGGGTCGTGAGCCTGGGGAAGCACCCGCAGCAAGGCACCACGCTGTCCGGGTCCGGCTTCGGCTCCAGGCACCRGCCTGCCTGAGCGCACCAGCCCAATGTGCCACCGAGGCTGCCGGACGCAGGAGTCCTTCCCTTTAGTCTCAGCACTGGAATAATTCCTTAGGAACAGCAACCCTGCAATTCCTGCAAGGTGCTGGGGGCATCTAGGGACACTCTCCAAACGGCGAGTGGGAGCGATGCTCTAAAACATGCCCACGTGATCCAGCAAAAAAAAACAAGTCTGTGCTCAAAAGCCACTTGGATAGACTTGCAAATGCCGCTGAGAGTTGAATTCTGGGAATCCCCCAGATCGGGAGGATACCGGCAGGAGTTGGGGAAGGGACGTAACGGAGAGGCACGGGAGCACGCACACAGCTGCAGGGGATGCCGCCGCAGGGGGCAGGTGACAAGGGCGAGCGCGGGTCCCCGCAGCACCGGTGCCCTGCGCGGCCCTCTGCTCCCGCAAACAACTGCTGCCCCGGCACGATCCTTGCTCTCCCGCGGCACCAGGRCGGCCCTGCGCGGTCCGGCTGCCCGGCGCGGCCGGAGCTGAGCACGAGGAGGAGCAGCGGGTGCTCCCTTAGAAAGCGGCCACGTCCGCATTCACCGGACARCTCCCAAGCCAGCGCCTGCCTCCTTCCCTTTGGGCAGACACCCCCCATCTGCCGGCGAGCGCCAAGGGTGCTGCACCCCTCGGTACTGCTCCTTCCAATCCAAAAGCCTAAAACCCTTCGCGAGCCGTTACCGCGGCTGCTCTAGCTCTACGGGTGCTGCTGCTGCCTCTGCCAGGGGAATCCTGCTCTGCGTGCAGCCCCGTGCCGTGGCGCCGGCCCCCCGCTCCCTCCAGCACCTTCCAGGTAGGAAGCAGCTGCCCCACGCGGCTCCGCAGCCAGGCGCGGCCCGTTCCTTTAAAAAACGGAGACGAAAATCCATCTGTTTTGCAGAAACGCCCCCGCGAGRTTTGTCAGCAGCCTCCGGAGAGCTCCCGGAGGGGAGTCCGGGGACGGGGGCGGAAATCGAAGCGGTGCCTGAGAGGTGGCGGCGGGTTTGTGCTGTCGGAGAGGGGCTGGTCCCTGCCCTGCCCTCGTCCCCCGCAGATGCCGGTTGGAGCTGGGAACGGAGATCAGAGCATCTCCCCCTYGGGCGCAGCAGCGCGACCAGCAAGAGCCTCGAGAAAAGCTGCGGCCGCTCAACCCCAACGCGCCCGCGGAAGCGGCAGCCGTGCCCGACCCGGCCCGCGCCAAACCCCCGCCGGCTCGTGAACGTCCTCGGCACGGTGCCCGCCGTCGCCGAGAGCTGCAAGCGGGGCAGGGCATGGAGCCGGGGCGACAGGCAGCTTCCTCGGCCCCTCTCCCGCCCGCTGCGAAAGGAGGAGGCTGCAAACAGCAGAGCCGCGGGCAGGAGCGACGGGGGTTATTTCAGGGCTGGGAAAACCTGCCTCACGCGGGSAAAGCGGAGAAGCCCATCTGCTTATCCGCGGGGAAGCGAAGGGGGGAGTCGGGCGCGCCTGTAAACACCCCCGCGTCGGGGACGCTCCCGCTCGCTGCRGCCCTCGACCCCGGCGAGCAAAGGCAGCAAAGCGCGGGCGTTCAGCGGCGCCGAGAGCGAGCCGGCAGCGCCAGGACGCAGCACGTTCCCCGCCGCGCGCGCTCGGAAAGCCACGGCGAGATACCGGCTCCTCTAGGACCCGTCGCAACGCGCCCGGACGCCCGGGGCCCGACGCAAGAGCCGACGCTCTCCAGAGCCGGGGATGTTTAGCGAGAAAACCCCTTAAAGCCCGCAGGTCTGGCTGGTCTCTGCCCCCCGTTCCAGGTTTCTGCCACCCACCCTGGAGCCACCTTCCCCTTCTCTGAGCACAGCGGACTCACCACCAGTGACCAGAAATCTGCTCCAATCCTTTAATTTAAAAAATAARCCTTTTTTCTAAAACAATCTTTCTTTTTTTTCCCAAAAAACTCCTAGGCTGTAAAAACATAGTTTGTCAAAACTCGCATTTTGACTGTTCCCTCTTCCTCAGGAGGAGGGCGCGATCCTGGCTCTGCTTTCTCCCTGAGYGTCTTCCCATCGCGTCCCTAAAGCCCCAGTCCTGCGCTTCCAGCACCCGTAAGGGCTTGGAGAAAGTTTGAAAGAGACAGAGAGAAGCAAAAGGAAAAGGAGAAATTAAGCAGAAAGGAAAAAAAAATGAACAGGGTATTACCCATTTTATTGCAGTCCAGTGCAGGAAGGAAAAYATTTATAAAAGAGAGAAAAGCAGCATTAAAATATTCATTTTTCCAACGTTTTGGAAGAAGAATTACGGCACAAACGTCGTTTCCAGCTCYGCCAAGGAAAAGGCGATTCGCGCGCAGCTGGAGACCCGGGCGGCCGCCGCCGTGCCGGTGGCTCCCGGCCCCCCGCCAGCCCCCGGCGCGTTTGCCGCGACGCTAYGGCCGAAAGGAAGACGGTCTCGGCGCCGCGCAGCCCGGGCTGGATTTGCTAAGCGCGGCGGGGGCGCGCGGAGCCTCACCTGGGGCCGGGCGCCGCGCTCGCCCACCAGCAGGCTGCAGACGCTGGCCGGCGCYGCCGTCGTCCGCGCCGTCACCCGCACCAGCCGCGGCCGGGCCCCCGCCGGCGGCCTCCGCTCGGCGTCCTGCAACGAGACGATCCTGAAACCCCGAAGGGCCGGAGCTCCTCGTCGGAGGGCGCCGGCGGGACGGGGCTTACCTCGGGGGCGCCGGCGGGCTCGGCCGCGGAGCCGCCCTGCTGCCTGGCGGTGCCGGGAGCCGGGGCCGAGCGCAGCGTCAGGTCGTAGCACTCGTGGATATCTGCAAAACAGCACCGGAGAGGTGCCCGGGAGCGCGCAGCGAGCCGCCCCGTGCMGCCTGGCCGCTTCCCCCGCTAAATCCCCTCTGCCCGGCTGGAGAGCAGCTACCGGAGCACCGCGGGCTCCTGCATCCCCGGGATCCGAGGCTGCCGCTCCGGAGCGAGCCCCGAGAGCCGGGGCGTCCCAGCCCTCGCAGGGCACCGGGAGCGGAAAAAAACCGCTTGCAGGAGGCAGAGGCTGCTCAAAGACCGGGACGTCAGCGCCAGCGCGGCGCCGGCCCGGGGGGCTTCGCGAGCGCGGAGAGGAGGCAAGTGGGGCTGGGAGGCGGCTGTTAAAAGCAAGGCGACTCCCAGAGCGAGAGCTCTTTAAACAGCCAAAGTYGCGTCCGAGCGAGAAAAGCCAAAAGAACGGTAAACACAGCCAGGTCAAGCGCAGAGCCCCGAGACGGGAGAGCTTGGGAAGAGCCTCGCGGAAGGCAGGGGAGAGCCGGAAAGCCCCGCGGGCGCCCGGGAAACGGGAAGCCTCTCGGAGCAGCTGCGGGGCCGGGATGCAAGGGCACCACCAAGAAGCCCTCCGAGAGGGAAGAGCCRCAGCGGAGAAGCTAAATTCATCTTGCACGTCTGCGCCCACCGCGGAGGAGCCCGGGGAGCCCCGCGACGGGGTTACGGCTTCCCGGGGTCCTGCCTGGCTCCTGCTCTCAGCTTTCCAAGGATTTGCAGGGAGTCCCAAACCCATCAGGCAAAACAAACTCAAGAAAAACCTGAATTCACGGCTCAGGAAATACCGGAGCTGCAAAACGCTCGAGGCCGGAAGAGTCCTCGGAGGGCAAAGAGCGGGCGAGCTCCCCGCCGGCGCCTCCGGCTCGGGCGCCGAGCCGCGACAGCCGCCGGCCACGTGCCCCGGGCAGAACCGCCGCCTCCGCAGAGCCCTGCGGCGCTCCGAGCCGCAGCCCCGGCCGGGAGCGCCGGGAAGGCAGCCCGGAGCCGGCGGAAAAGCGAGCCGAGATGCCGGTGACCCGTCGTCACGCAGCCGGACAAACGGGACTTTGTTTCAGTGCAAAAAACCACGTCGCGGCGTAACAGGATGCTGGATTGCACCCGGCTCCGCGTGGAACACGCCAAACTCCGGGAAAACCAAAACAGGATTTCCAGAGGSCGCCTCCCCCCGCCTGCCCCGGAGCTGGGCTTCGGGGGCCCCAGAAGAGCCGCCGCACGTGGAAGCGGGCGGAAAGCCGTACCGCCGGTGCTTTTCACGCGGGGCGCAGAAAACTCTCAACACCTGGCGTTTCCGGTAACCCCCGCGCGATGCATTTTGGGGTGCAATGCCGGCACGGCCAGCACTTGTCTCGGGGCGGCAGCACCTGGGCACGTACCAGCCGCGTCCATCCGGGATCCGGAAAGGCAGGGGCCGCGTTCCCGGGAGCGCGGCGCTCCGCTGGCCGAGACCTCTCCGGAGCCGGCGCGCCTGCGGCGCAGCCCTCCCTCGCCAAACCGCCCCCACCCCGCGGCTCTCACCCGGCTCCAGGCAGGAGGGGAAAAGGGCGAGCGAGGAGCACGCGCCGGCTGGCAGCGCTGCAGCATGCCAGAGCGCCCGCGGGGCAGCGCCTGCCGGCACCGCGGGACGGGGCACGCGCGGGCACGCGGGGGGAGGAAGCGATTAACGCGGGTTCCTCGTTAGGTAAACGCCTCCGGAGAAAGCTTGCCCTGGCAGCAGGAACTAACACCCGGTTGAAGCAGCGAAGAAGGGCCGGCAGCGAGGAGGACGTGCAGCTGGGCAGCGCTCCGGAGGGGTCCGGGCAGCCCCGCGCGCCGCTCGCCGCTGGGACCGTCCAGAGCCCGGGAAGGCAAGAGCGAAGCAGCTTCGGACCCACGGAACCGCGCAGCCCGCGCCGAGGGCCCGCGGAAGGAAGGGAAACCTCATTTCTCCCCCCAGGAGGCCCAGGAGCGGCGGCCCCGAGGCCGCCCGCGTCCCCCCGGGGCCTCGGGAAGCGCGTTTTCAAAGGGCAGCACGCAGCTCTCCTGAGCAAAGGCAGGAAATCTAGTTTTYCTTCGGGCTGGCCGCGAGCGTGGAAAGCAGCAGGTTGAAGCGGGTGCAGGAAGGACCGGGACCCCCGAGCAGGACCCCTTTGGGACCGTGGGCTGCGTGGTGCTGCGCAGCTCCCCAGTGACTGCGGACAAGAGCCCAGGGGTTCACACAGGCCCCCAGGCAGGATCAGGGCAGCCTTGGTCACTGCCCTGGTGTCTCCAGCAGTCAGCAGAGACCACCGGCCACAAAGCTGCAGGAACTGGAAGGAAGGGGCTTACCCAGCAAAGCCTGGAAGAGCTCGCTTTGGAAGATGTGCGAGACCTTTCCGATGGAGGCTTTCAACTCCTGCTCCTCTGGAGACCTCAGGGTGCTTTGGTATCTGGTCAGAATTTCCACCGCCCGTTCGGTGTCTGCAGAGACGACACAGGAGTAACAAGATGTTAATGCCAAAAGCTAGACACGTCATCCAGGAAGGCTTAGGGCACTGCCTTGGAGCAGCGCAAAGGGGTGGCCTAGGTAAGGCCTTCCAGCTCCAGAGTTTTGAGAGCCATCCAGTGACAAAAGTAGCCTCCTTGCACGCACTTGGAAGAGCTTAACATCTGTCTTCCTTCCTGGTGAACTTCCAGGCACACCAGTGAAGCTGGTGAGCCCAGCGAACCCCAGCTGTGAGCTGTGGACTAACCATGCTGGAAGGCAGGACTTGGGCTTTAAAGAAGGTGATTTTGCCCACYGGCTCTTTGACTCTCAGAGACTAAACCTACACTGGCTTACCGCTAGACCTTTGCGGTGCTGCACAATCTGAGTGCAACTGCCATCTCCCTGGCAGAGAAACCATTTAGGAGCTGGACCCATCCCTGCTGCACAGGGTTGTTAGTGCTACCTTGAGGAAATCTGCACAGTCTCCCATGGGGGAGCCAGGTGTCTGCAGCAAAGGTGAGAGCGGCTACGGCCTGCCCCTTTCGTCTAGTGCAAGATATTGCAAACAGCTCCGCTACGCGATGAGCAAAACCCACGTTTCCACAGGCTGAAGTGTGGGAATTGCKCCATGCCACAAGCTGGCCTGCAGTTGGCAGGAGATGGGAGCTGCCTGGTGGGTTCCTCAGGCTATGGAAAGTGYGTGGGACAAGATGCCTAAGGGAATTAGGATGGAGGGATGTTGGCCAGGCAGGGGCGCCAGGAGCTGGGATAAAGCACTACTTTGGTTAGAGACTGGGCTCCCTCATGGAGCTGGAGCTGTGGGACCACTCCTGGTCCCACCCAGAGCCGCGATCTCTCTGCAGCAGGAGAGCTCCACACTTCCCTGGGCAAACGCCCGGAGCTAACAGCCCGGCTCCGCAGATGGGAAAAGCCAGTTCTAGCCCCAGACACGGCCCATTTCTCAAACGGGGGAAAACTCCACTGGAGTTTGAGCAGCGCCAGATGCGACCCATGTCTCCCTTAGGAGGAGAGCTCCCGTGGACCTTGGGCCTGTCCCAGCCCGACCAGTGAATATTTCCCTTTGTTACCAGCAGACAAAGGGCGTCTGTGCGAGGAGGCGGGGGAGGCGTCCCGGGGGCGCCGGCGACTCATCTTTTAACCCGGGAACTCATGCAAAAACGAGGGCCTTACTCATCCCAGGGCTCGCAGMAGGGAATTCAGGTCACCGAACAAGGGGGCCTGTGTGCGCCGGGGCCGGGGCGCGTGCCACCTGCTGTCCCAGCCCTCGGTCCCCGGGCAGCGCTCGCCCCGCCGGCTCCCTGCCCGGAAGGGGAGCGGGTCCCGCCAGCGTCACCGGCCCACGGTGGGAGCAGAACGGGGACTGGCGCCTGGGGAAGCGCCACCAGCCCCTCGCGCCCAGGCGCTCCGAGCAGAGCCCTGCTCAGAACCGGCCTCCACGCCGGCTCGGGAAAGGCAGGGACTTCCCAGAGCACCAGATCCGCCAGGCTTTACGGGCATCCCAGCCTCCTATTAGCGCGGAGGGTTTCCTTTTCCCCAAGGACAGACAGTGGCTTCAGACACTGCCCAGCATCCCACGAGCCGAGTTGAGTCATCTTGGCCGGGTCATTCCCGACCTTATCAGCAGAGGCTACAGAAGCAGGTGGAGAACTGGAGCCACCACACCCACAGGCGCGGAGATCACCCGCCAGCRGCCCACCCCGCTCCACGCGGTGCAGAAAGGGTGGTGCGCGGACCTCTGCGCTGCCTGGCCCCGGGCGACGCCAGGCCGGAGCAGGGGAGCGCTGGCTGGCTCCGCACCGCCGAACCCGGGGAACCACCGCGCACCCRCTGCGGGGTGGGAGGGCACAGGAGCACCCTTCCTGCAACGCCCGCCGTCGCATCCTTCAGGAGGGAGCACGGGACGCCCACAGCCCGTCTCACCACGCCCCAAAGAGTGCAGGGAGGGCTTCGTCCCCCTTACAGGGGGGATCCCGTGGCGCCTGTAAGCTCAAGGCCACCCTCCCCACGACACCCAAGGGTGCTGMGCGCACAAGCGTCCCGCGGCTGTGCTCAGGGGCAGGCTGGCACCGGAGGGGASGTGGGGAGACCCGGCCGGCGGCCCGGGCAGAGCGCGAAGCCGGGGTGCTCGGTCCTGGGGGCGGGCAGCGGGGTGTCCCCCCGCGGGGGTCCCCGGGGAAGGGAGGGCCGGAGCGGGCTGCCGGCCGGGCGCGCAGGTGGGCAGACACCTGTTGGGCGCGGCGCGGCCGCGGTGCTCGGCGCT
>NW_028187177.1:3163787-3177362 GCF_003343005.1 Rhea americana | reverse complement strand
GCTAGATGGCACGGACACGCCGCGCATCCCCGCCGCGGCCCGGGCGGGGGTGCAGCGGAGCTGGAAGCGGGGCAGGGAAGCATCAACCCAAACTCAGCCCGCCGGGGCCTACCTCGCGGTTCGTTTATTGACATAAATAGCTCAGAACAAGTAAAACAAACCCCCTCCTCCACGTGCAAGGCCTTGCCGCAAAGTGGCTGACTGCAAATAACACTGCTCCCTTCCCTTGTGCCCCTGCAGCAGCAGGAGCGTGACCACGGCTCAGCCAGGGATATGCCTCAGGACATGTTTTCTGCTCCAGGACAGACAGGTCTCTCCAAACCCAGCCCAGCTCCCTCTTCCACCAGCTCAACAGGCACTGCTGGGTTGGGTGCTAGCACCCCAGCCCACAAGCCAGAAGCCAGCAATAAGAGGAAGACTCCTGTGCCCAGCACCAGGTTTGGAGGGGCTCTGCTTCCTAACCATCCCTAGATCTATCTTCTAAAAAGCTCCCTCCCTTGCAGCACCCTTCTCCAATTCCCCATGCCACAGAGCAGTCCAAGCCCCCGGGCAGCAGCACATTAAAGAGTTTCCTGGTAAACAGGTCACCACATCCCCAGTTGGACAGCTGCTGGTAAGAGGCAGAGACTGCCATATCCCTGCATGCAACAGGGACTCAAATCCCCACTAGCCTTCAAAGCAGCAGCCCAGGGCCAAGGTCTTGGTCCCAGCACCGCTGGACAAGCGCTCAAACCCTGGGGCACAAGCCAGCACCAGGAAATCCCTGCATAAGCACTGTCCTGTCTGTGCTAGGAGGAGCAAGGAACCCAGCTCCAGGCCAGTTCTGCACCACACTAGGAACCAGAAGGGCTACAGGGAACTGGAAGCTCAGAAAGATGTCTACAAAGGAAAGGAGCCTTGAAGCTGGCCAGAGAAGCACTCCCCACTTGAGCTGGGCACATCTCCAGCTGCCCCTCCCCGTGGCTGATGCAGGCCGGAGGGGTCACTCTTGCATCAGGCTGTTGATCTTCGTGAGCAGCACATCCGTCTCAGACTCTGGGGAGAGCAGAGAGAAAGAATAGTCATTGCAGGCAGCCGCTCTCCCGCAGCAGCAGGCAGAGCGGCCTGAAAAGCAGGTCTGAGGAGGCTGGGAGGGCGTGGGGTTCCCCAGTGCTGTCCCACAGAGATGTTTGCTAAGGGCTGGACAGCAGCTCCCCAGGCTGGGATTCCCTTCCCACCCTGACAGCTCTGTTCTGTTCAGCAGGAGAAAGCTGCTGCAGTGCTGGTGAGGCAGCAGGGAGAGCTTTACACAGCACCGCAGGGCTGGCTCTGCAGGCAGGGGGCAGCTCACATCCATGCACTGTTACCTGCTGGCTGTCTTCTCTTGGAGCATTTCCTAGGAAATGGAACAGGATCAACATTAGCAGGTCAGTCCCAAACCTAGTGCATCAAGCCCTRCAGTGCAGAGCAAGCTGGTGAGTGCAGCCTAAGGCATTCAGCAGCTTGAGGAGGGGTCAGGCCAGATTTTTAKCTACAGCCCTGTAATAAAAGCTCCCTCCAGATACTTCTGTCTCATTTAACAGCTAGACAGGGGAGTGCTTCTGGGATCTGAGTCCAGAGATGGGCAGCAGCAGGTGGTACCGCTGGGTCTGAGTGCRCACCAAACACCAAGGCACACTGCAGCCTCCCCCTAACAAAACTGCCCCAGGAGAGGTGAAGGGACCAGACTTACTTCACCAGGAAGAAGGCCCAGAGGATCACAAGGAAGGAGACACAGTCTGCAACAATCCAAATCATGAGGTATGTGCTGCTGGGCTGCAGGGCAACAAGACAGGTGATTAACACCAGCCAGRGTTTGGAGTGCTGGTGGCATAGCCCAGACTGCTCTGCGAGCTGTCCTGTGCAGGGCCACACATTCCTATACTAACACCTTCCAGCACAGTGCTGAGCAAAGCCACCCTCCAGACAGCTGCCAAGGGCAACTGCAGAAGGAGACCCACAACTGCCTGGGGTACAGGACTGTGACAAGCCAGAGCAACACAGCAAGGCATGTGAAGGATGGAGGCTTCACTTACAAGCAGCCAGATGGGGTGTTTCATCTCCTTCAGCACCTGGCAGGCATTGGTTGTGACAGAGCTCACCCCAGCACACCACAGCACAGAGAAGAGCCAGGGCTGGTTCACCACATACAAGTTGACAGAGACGTTGTCCTGACGGTACTGCCTGCAGAGAGACAGTTGCAGTCAGAGCAGCAGACAGCAGGGTGCCAGCACGCTCAGCTTGCAGCGGCCTGTATGCCTGGGATGTGATTCAGCTCTTGCTGCCACGTGGAACAGCAGCTAGAGTGCCAGACCCAGGGCAGATTTGCTGGCAACRCTAAGGACTGCAGCCAGCTCCATCCCTTGCACCAGCCTGTCTGACGAGGCATGTTTGTCCATTAGGCTGTAGCATATCCTCTATTCTTCCCTGCACTGTGCCAGTACCCAGCCCTGGCTGCTCCCCTCTGCTGGACACTGGGACAGAGCTGGGACAGCGCCCAGGCCTCGCTGCCCTCTGCTCCCAGGCTCCGAGACACAGTGCTCTCACCTGATCTCCTCAGAGCTCATGTCCTGGTAGGGCAGGTTAACATGCAGCAGCAGCTCCTTCTCATTCTTGAGTTTCTTCCGGCCGTAAACCTGCTGAATGCCTGGGACTTGCTGCTTGACCTGTTCCCTGAACCCATCTGGCAGCCAGAGGATCTAGACAAGAGCCAGAGAAGAGATAATTCATCAGAGAGAAGTTTCCTCTGCTCAGATGTTTCCTTACAGAACCAGGCACACATGGTCTGCCCAGACAGCTGCTTCCTGCCCCCATTCCATGTGTCTGCTCAGCTCTTCCACAAGGATCTCAGCCAGGACAGTCTAAGGACTCGTCCCACCCAAGACATGAACATAACAAATACCACTTACAGGCAGAAACAGTTCCAGCCTAAGAAAGCTGCAGTAGGACAGTTGCATCCTTACATGAATCTGTAAGAGCAGCCACTTGACTCCAGATCTGCAGCTAGAACACACCTTGACTCAGCAGGAGGTTACAAGCCTTTGCAATATCCCCTCCTGCTTGGAATTCCCAAAGAGCCAAGAGGGAGAGTGCTTTGGGTGCTAACTCATCCCCTGAGGGCAGCATGTCTTGTGCTGCAGAGGCTGGATGAAGYGCAAAGGAAAGGCAAGAGGCAGGGAGCTGCGGGCACAGGTGTGGCACAGCGCAGGGAGGTGGAAACCCCAGCATTTTTTTCCTGCTCTCAGTAGCAGTGTTCTTACCCTCCCTACTCTGAGTCACTGTTTAAACATCAGGGTGGCAAGCGCTGGGGAACCAGAGTATTTGGAGGGGCCTAAAGCTTTAGGCGTTAACCCTTAACAACAGGCAACTTGATCTCCTGCAAGAAATGCTGCGGAGTCCAAGACTGGCTAATAGCGGTTTCAGGATTCTTGTGTGACAGGGTGCCCCAGCAGGGAGCATGTATGAAATGGGTATTTGGGATAACAGGGATGCTCAGAAAGGTTGGCAGGGCAGCTCCCACCATGACAGCGGTGCAACAACAGGGCCCAGCAGCGGTGGGGCAGCAGCCAGGTTACCTGCTGTAATGGGATGCCCGATTGCAAGATTGTGTCCAGCGTGGCATTGACAAAGCTCTGGTAATCGGTGTGGTTCTCAGGCCGGAGGTCAAACATGATGGAGATATTGCTCTGCTTGACTGCCTCCAGCACTTGTCTCAGGGAAGGGATCTTCTGCTTACTCGCCTGGCTGCGGTCGACAGCAGAAAGACTCTGCACAGTGGAAAACGGCTTCCGCTGCAAGGGTAAGGCAGAGTTAACTGCCACAGGCAGAGCCTGCAAGCTCCCAGCTCCCAAACTGGAGCCTGAGCCGGGCTCCCCAGCCTCCCACACTGGCCTCTCTGCACGCTTGCCATGGGGATCTTTCCCCTGCACACCCACAGGGCACATCTCCCCTGCTCTCCACTAACAGCACTGTTCWAGCAGCCCCAACACCTGTGGGCATTCAGAGCAGCTCAGCAGTTCATTAGTCACCTTTTGTGAGCAGAGTCRCCACAGCCTCCTCCAAGTCCAGGCAGGCTGTACCCCTCAGAGCAAACTCTGGCTGAGTGCACGAGACATCTCCCCTCAAACCCGGCTCCTCCGTGACTCAGCTTTGGAGTCAGAACAAACCCTAGCTGCAGCAGCAGCTTTGGGGTTTAACCGTACCCACATTTAAGCATGGAAGTGTTTYTGCACCTTGTCCAGGTATCTGCAAAGACCAGTGCTGCAGAGGGAACATTCCCCAGGGCAGGGCTCACGCTTCACCCACAAACACACCCATCCCTGACCAGCCACCCCAGGGGCACCCTGACCTCCAGGAACCAGCTGCCAGCATCCAGCTGCTGCAGGTCTGTCCAGTTGAAGGCAGTGCTGTTGAGCGAGGCCCTTTCAGGGAACACAGCCTGCACATTGGTGGTCCTSGTGAGTTTCTCATCGTGCATGAGGAACGGGACCCCATCAGCACTGGCAAAGGAGCAGAAAAGCAGAGATGGGTCATCTGTGTTGCAGGCTGCTTGTTCCCTAGCCCTGCCCCAGCCACCCTAGGCCCTCCCTCATATCTTGAAGGGGGTGCTCCCCCGCCATGCCTACTTTTGGACCTTTGCACAAAGGCTTGAGTGTCTAGAAAGCCCAGAGCACTAAGAGACTAAGCCATGAACCAAGCAGTTGTGGGACTGCAAGAGATGAGTTAGAGCCCAGGGTCTGCTTTCCCAGCAGCATCCTTGCCCTCCCAGTGTCTCRCTTCTAATGCACTGGAAGGCAATGTAGCTGGAGAGGGGAGAATCCCAGCACATCTCCCAGGTCACTAGGGCACCAGTCTGGAGCCGGGTCCATACAGGAAAGGTGGGAATGGAAGAGCCACGTGAGCAGGACTGTCTCCAAATGGCTCTCAGTCTTTCAGATTTGTTCCAGAGTGCCCCACGAGCAAGTGATGCCCTCAGACACATGCACCCCTTCCTCCAAGTCCCTGCTGCCCCTTTACCTCACCATGATGTCCGTCTCAAAGACTTGCACATCGCAGCCCACTGCCTTATTCAGCGACATGAGGGTGTTCTCGGGCGCCAGCTGGAAAGGTAGTGGTGTCACTGCAGAGGGCACAGGCTGGAAGGTGCAGGAGGCAGGCACTAATCCTGCCAAGCTGCAGCACCCCAAAGCTTGGCAACAATGAGACTAGAGTGACGCTGGCATGGGGTGGGATCAAGGAAGGCCGGCAGGGCTGGGAACAGACAGCCACAGCGTGTCCAGCCCATGCTGGGCAGCCAGGCTTTCTGCAGAGAACTGCCAGCTCCGTGTTTGGCAGAGCTCAGCAAAAGGCTCTGCCTCAAGWACTGCTGTGTCCACCCTCCTCACCCACATGTTCTCCAGCCCGTGCTGGTCAGGCTGATGTGAAGATCCTTCCCTACTGGACTGGCCAGGGGCTTGTCCAAGCCTGCACCAGCAAGGGTCTGATGCCATGCGCTGCAGCCTGGCCAGCTTTCCTGAGGAACCAGCCCTGCTTCACCTCAGCCATTCCGCTAGGACACTGCTGGTGCTGGTCACTCACCATGGGGGCCCCTCGGTGGCCCACCAGGGCTGGCTTAGGGGGAAGCTGGTTCTCCTCCATGATGCAGGGAGAGGTAATCATCAGGGGAGCCAGATACAGAGCAATCATCACRGCACAGTACACAAGCAGTAGAAACACCTTGACACCTGTGGACAGATGCAGAGAAGCTAGAGGGGGTGAAGCACAGGGGAAGCATTGTGCAGGTCCTTAGGAATAAGCCAGGCTGCTTCCCCTGGCATTAACCCGTGGGCAGCCCTAGATCAGGCATTGCATCTCCAGCATCAAAAGCACAGCAGATTATTTCCTGGCCACCACATGTCCTTGCACCCCACTGCAGGGCTTCAGCAGGACTCAGCCTGCTATCTGCACACCTCTCCCAGCTGCAAAGCAGTCAGCGCTGAAGCTGCAACAAGGGCTGGGCATGAGAAACAGCAAGTAAGAGCAGGTGTGATGACATTAGTGCCAGGCCATGAGCCCTGGGACCTGTTCCCACTGCACCCAGCCTCTCTGCACACCACCGCCACAGTACTGCCAGTGCCTCTAGGCTGGGTGGCAGGAACCTGGGTACCCCGCGTGTGTCAAGGGGAGGTGGAGACCTTGCGGGGTACCTGTGTTGCGGCAGTGGTAGATGAAGCTGGCTAGCGGCCAGGCAAGGAGCGTCATTCCCCCCACGATGCCAATGTGCAGGAAGGGACCCGTTGCCTGGGGAGGCAAAGGCAGCGTCAGCCAGCACCAGCCCAGCACCCTCCCTCCCTCCAATATCCACGTGCTCCATGACCAAGGAGCCATCACTGCAGTCAGTATCAGTGGAAGAGCCACAGTGCCAGAGAAGAAAGGACGGGGATCCCAGGAGGGGCTGAACAGGCTCCCCCTCCAAGTCCAGCCACTGCTTCTCACCCCAACTGCAGCAGCCCCAGGTAGGGCTACAAGGGCCAGAGGGGAACCTTGCCTGGCCAGGCAGCAGAAGCCAGTCTGAGCCGGGGCAAGGAGTTAGCCCCTGACAGCACACAGCCATGCCGGGGTCCCAGTCACTGCCCTGTGTCTTGTCCCCACAGGCCAGGTGATAGGTACCAGGTGTACACCTCTGGTATCCAGGTGACTCACCTGCAGGGAGATGCGTGCACTTTTCCACTCCTCCGCCCACTTTATTCCCAGCCCTGTGAAGGCTGCAGCCACCACGAGGGCTGTTACGATCAGCAGGCTCTGTGGGGCAGGGCACAAGGCAGTTAGGGGTACACAGGGACATGCTGCAGGCCAGCTGGGCACCAACTGGAGCCAGCTCTCCTTGGCAGGGCAGGCAGATTCCTGGTCCCCCGAGCCCTCCCTGTAATCCCAAGACCCAGTTCCCCCCCCCCCCCTTTTTGCAGTCAAACTCTGTACCACACTCATTGAGCAAGTAGAAGATGCCCATCACCAAGCCATGTGCCTGGGGGACTAAGGGCTGCAGCTCAGGAGGGACACACCAAGCCCAAGCACAGCCCCCRTGGGCTGGCCTCAGTTTCCCAATGCATGAGGAGCAGGATTCTTTGGAGGCTGCCAAGGAATAGGGTGCAGCAGAAGAGGGGGAAGTGCTGGAGCCAAGAGTGCATACCCACAGCACCCACAGCCAGGGCAGCCAGCAGCTCCCTGCACCCCAGTCTCTCACCTTGTGCACCCAGTGCAGCTTCAAGGGCTGTCCACAGAGCTGCAAGCACAAAGCAAGGACCTGCAGGAAGAACAAGGAATGTCAGAGCTGGGCTGCACCCCACACCTCAGCTCTCCAAGGGCACAAGACCCAGTCCTCTCATGGGAGCTGTAGCCCTTCTGGCACAGGGGGGATTCCCAGGCCATGCTCAGGCCTGGCTGGCACAGCTCCGGCAGGCGGGATGCTGCTGGCTCCGCTGTCTCTACGGAGGGCACAGTGGCCAGCTCGTGCTCAGCACTGCTCCCACCGGCTGTCAGCCCAGGTGGGATCAGCAGGGCTCACCAGCAGCATGGCAGAGTAGGTGATCAGCAGTGCTGTTGCTATGAGCAGGACCAAGGACCAGTCGAGCCACAACTTCCTCTGCTTGAAGATGAACCTGCAAAAAGCAAAGGAAAGGGTCAGAGGGCAGAGGAGATGTGGGGAGCAGGGCTTGTTATGGGGCGCTACTCACTCATTGAAGTTGTGGAAATCATTGAGGATGACAATGGCGAAGTACAGCCACACCAGTGTGAAGAGGAAGACGCAGAAAAGGAAGAAGAACCAGCTGCAGTCACACTGAAAGCCAGAGAAGTGTCAGCTATGCACACACCTGCTGGACACCCTGCTCGCTGCTGGGTGACCGAGACCCACAGGGACCACCCAGCCTACAACAGGGCCCATGCCACAGCAGACATTGGCCTTTCAGGTCCAGGCAGCCAAGTTGTCCTGTACAGCAGGAACCGCTGAGCTCTGCCGATGCTCTGGGAGAGCTCTCTTGGCTGGACCTACCATGCAGGAAACGGATCAGCATCTCCTGCAAAAAGCTGCCAGTGCCAGGCTGGGGAGCAGCCAGAGCTGTGCAGGACAGACCCTGTGGCCAGGGCTGCCTCCTTGCCACACAGCCCCGCTGGGAGCAGGCTGGCGATTTGGGGGTCAGAGGCGCCAGTTCCAGTTCCCAGGTATCTGGGTAATCTGTGGGCTAAGGGTGGACCAGTTTCACCAGAGGGTCTGGGCAGAGAGGCGTGCTGCGACTTAGAGCTGGTTTGATGGAGYGGAGCCTGCAGACAGCTCCCACCTGCCCAGCCTGAGCTGGGTCCAGCTTCAGGGGCTTCCAGCCCCGTGCCCGCGAGGCAGCACAGGTGCTGAGCGGGGCACCCGGCAGCCAGCGCCAGCTCTTGCATTCCAGGCAAGACCGGACAAGCAGCGGCACAGCCGCTCCCATGGGAGTGGGAGACCTCAGAGGATCCCAGGGCCTCACCCCTCCGAGGTTACAAATTACCAGGGACATCCCTGCCAGCACCCGCTTCGGCAGGGGCCGCACCTGGGCCGGGAGCCGTGCCTCCCACGTGCCTCGGCAGGGTCGCTGCGCCCCGGGACCTGCCCGCTGCGCTCAGCCCGCGGGAGGCTGCAGGGCTCTGCTCCAGGCACGYGCGGGCCCTGCTGCAGACGCGCGAGCAAGGGGATAGTCGGGGTGCACCCTCGCGCAGGAGCCCTTCCCCAGCCCRGCCGGTGCTCAGCACCCCTCCTGGCATCACCTTGGTAGTTCTCAGGCCCTTCCTCTTCTCTTTCTTGGYGCTGATCCATCGGCAGCTGTAGAGGCACAGCAGGCAGGTGGCCCCGCGACGGCAGCAGCCAGGCAGTTCTGCCATGGYGCAGCGCTGTCCCAGGCCAGCGGGTCGGGTGTCCTGCAGGGGATGCACAAAGCAGATCAGCACCGACGCCCCCCCTGACACGCACCGAGCCTCCCAGCCCCACGGGGACGAGGCACCGCGGGGTGCTGGGGCCCTCCGCCAAGCACCACGGCGAGCGGCTGCTCCGGAGCCCCGAGCCATAGCGGCGCCGCCAGCCCTGCCCCAGGCGCGGGGCAGAGCCCGGCGCCAGGGAGCGCGTGCTGCGGCCCGACCTGTTGGACAGGCTGCACCAGGACTCTTGGTGCAACGAGCCGGAGCAAGCCGGGAGCCGGCAAGGAGCGGGACCCACTCCCGTGCCAGGGGCTCGCTGTGCCGCCCGCGAGCGGGGGGCAAGGCCCGGGCAGCCTCGCCACGGGCACGCCGGGCAGCACGCTGCAACGCTTGCCGTGCGCCCCTGCGAGACCCGCGCAGCCTGGGTGCAATCCCCACCCTGCAAACTGCGCGGCCTCCTTTGCGAGCCCGGGTCCCTGCCGACGTGGGGCTGTCCTGGCAGCCCTCCAGCAAGCTCTCCTGGCGAGGGGTCCCCGAGGGGGCCTGCAGGAGCTGCGGCCGAGGGGCTCGGCTCGGGTTGCCGGCTCATGCAACAGCTCTAGGAGAGGGAAACGCCTGCTTCGACCCCGGCGAGGGCCTGGGGCTGGCTCTGGCTGGCAGACAGGTTGGGATGGTTGCTACAGCGACGGCAGGCACTGCAAGAGCCCGGGCTGGGCCCCCACGCACAGTGGTGGAGAGCAGGGCAGGGAGCTTCGCTCGAGTGCTGAGACTCCTGGTGCTCCACGGCAGGGAGCAGGGAATCCCAAACAGCATCTCCCTCTATCTACCCCCAGAAACCCCAGGTCCATGCTGCAGAACGGCTCCTCTCACTGCCCTCGCCTCTCCAGAGCCTCAGACATCCACAGCCCTGTCCTCCTACCCCAGGCAACATCATCACTGCTCCTGCACCTCGAGCTAGGCTCACGTTTCACTGCGACCACCCAACTCCAGGGCTGGATGTGAGACCTAAAAGACCACCAGAGCCGCATCCTGGCCAAGCTGGTGGCACAAGCATGTCTAGCAGGTCCATGTCCTGTTCCAACCTAGTGGTGCAAGCACTTGTGCCCCCTGCACTACCCGAGACACATTGCCGGCTGGTGGGTCAGAGAGGCTCTGCTGCGCCCTGGCTACAGTCAAGGTCCGTGCAGCCTCCCCCCGCGCTCAGCACCGCCCCAGCACAAGACCTCGCGCCCAAATACCACCAGCACATTGGTCTCTAGAGCTTGGGTGCAGTTTCTCCTATAGCCCCCACAGAGCGGTGCTGCTGGCACAAGCACAGCCAGGTGCTGGTCCACGAGCAGGACCCCCACGCTGCCTGGCACCTGGGGCGCTCCCTCCGCAGCGAGCCCTTGGAGAGGCCTGAGCCAGCCCTCTCTGCACCGAGGTGGCTTCTCCAGTAGCTACAGATAGGGATCTTATCAGGCAACCACATCCAAGCCTCAGCCCAGCGTGTCCCCAAGCAAAGCAGAACCACAGCCACGGCCTCACTGGCTTGGCCCAAGGCTCAGGCCTGGGGGTGCCAGCAGTGGACGCAGCCAGCGGATGCTCGGCACAGCACGGTGCCCACATCCACTGCCCACCACCCAGGCAGAGGCTCACCAGCAAGCTGGTCTTAATGCAAGGGCAGAAAGCCGCGGGACCGAGCAGTTTCTCTTGCTGTTGCCCAGGCGCTCCAGGTAGAGGCTCACACTCATGCTGTCGTTGGCAGCAGAAGCACCACTTCCCCTGGGCAGCAGCGGGCTCAGCCAGCCTCCCCTGGGACTTGCTCCTGTCCCCATCTAGCTGCTCGAGCAGGGCAAGTGCTGCTGCCAGCAGCTGCTCAGGGAAATCCTGCCACTATGCTGGCTGGCTTCCATGCAAGGTACAAAGTACTGTGGGAGGAACCGCGGGCACCAACTGGACTTCAGCATTGCTTTCGGCGCTCCACAGCAGAGCTGCGAGCCCTGTGCTGGCAGGAGGCCAGGCTCCAGCTGCTGCAGCCAGGGCTGGAGCCTGGTAGAGGCGCAGCAGGAGCTGGTTGCATATCTCCCCTGCCGAGTGCTCCCTGGAGGGTGCTGCACCATGTTAGTGGGTGCAGAGGGAAAACACCAACCCGCTCCCATGGTGGAGAGCTCCAGTGCAGCAGCAATATTCTTGCAAACCCCCTGCACAGAGCACAGGTCCCAACTGGGGCCAGGCTGGACACACTGCAGACCCTGCTCAGTTTCCACTACAGCTTGGGGTGGGGGGAGCACACAGCAGGGAGCTGGGGATTTGTCAGGAGCCCTTCTGAAGGAGCTGCTACTGAACAGCCCCAAAGCACACCCYAGGCCCTGGCATGAGGGCACAGGGGGCTTGGAGGGGTCCCATACCTGTTGCTAAAGCAGTTTGTGTGCTCAGAACCCAGCAGGGACCTCGGTGCCCCAGGGGTGCTGGCACAGGACAACCCCGCGGCCACGGGCCAGCACCGGTCGCAAGCCTAGGCGAGACCCGCTCACCCACCGTGCCAAACRGGCCGAGCCGGGACGCCCCCAGGTCAGATCAGCAGGAACCCTGCGGAAGGGAGGGCAGAGCTYCCCGGTCAGCACGGGTGCAGGATGACCCCAGAGAAATAAGCCCAGCAGAGACGCCCCGCTCCCAGCCTCCTGCCCCGCTGCAGCCAGCCCCGGGCGCCTCRTCCCCTCTCACCGGGGCAGGGTGGGAGCCGCACAGCCAGCCCCTCTCCTCCCCCAGCCACATGCAGAGCAGGGGGGGGGCAGAAATCAACCCCTTTTGCCACTTTTCTGTGGCTCTCTCGGCACGTCCCACGGCAGGGTGGGATGGCGTTCCCAGGGCCCGGGCTGCCACCGCGGGGCAGCGAGCCAAGCAGGGGAAATACCTGCTCCCGGCAGATGTCTGGGTCCTGCAGCTGGGACRCCGGCACAGCAGGTGAGCGCTGGGGCCGAGCTCTGCGCCGGGCGTCCTTGAGCAGCAGAGCCTCGCCTGGCTCCTGCCGCTGCTCACGCCCCGCTGCGGGGTGTGTTTGCGGCCCGGCAGCGCTGCTGATGCCGCCTGCAGGTCTGCACAGGCCGGCAGAGGCGGGCTGCCGYGGCGGGGGGCAGGCTGCGCCCCGGGGCCGCCGCGCTCCGCGGGGCTGGCTGCAGCCTCCTCTCTGCATCGGCTCCGAAAGCAGAGAAGGGCCCCGGGAGCGGGGGGAGGCTCACGAGCCGCAGCACAGAGGAGTTTGCAGGCAGCCCACGCTCCCAGTGGATTGAAGCTCCGGGAGCGGGGAAGGCAGACGGATGCATGCTTCTTGCACCGCTGGGCCTCGAGGCAGGAGGCTGCACRGAGCCCCTCTGCCAAGGAGCTCCCCCTTCCTCTCGGGAAAAGCCTGGGACGCACGCGTGCCCGGTCACCACAGCCGGCCAGGCTGATGCCCACGCACCAGGCGTCAGGGCACATTTGAAGGGAGAAGCAACGATGCACCGTGGTAAAAGCGGCTTCCTGTCCGAGAGGCTAATTCAGACACGGGAGATGCTTCAAAGCATCCAAACTTCGCTGCCGCAGCGGATGAAAGGCGGCTCCGAGACAGCGGGCTGATGCCACCCGCAGCCGGACAGGGCAATTCCCTCCTGCGCCCCAGCCGGCTCCGTGCCTGCGGAGGGCCAGGACGCAGGGGGGGGGCTCAGGATTTTCTGCTCTAACCACACGGGTTTGGAGCAGCACYGGAAAGGTGGTGCAAGAGCATTCATTGCTCCACTCCTCAAAAAGGGGGGGGGGGGAACCCAAACCCCCACATGCTGAGCCAGGAGGGCACAGCGGCAATCCCAAACTCGGTCAGCTCTGAGCAGGATTCTCTCTTTTTCCACATATCCTGCTGGTTTGGGGAAACGATTCCCAGCCCAGACAACCACACAGCGAGCCGGTGGGCGAAGCTCATCCGACGCAGCTGCCGCAACCCGGTAGCTGGGCCAAACTCTTCCCAGCCAAACCGGACCAGGATGCAAAGCAATGAAAAAAAAAAATCGTTTTACAGGGGGAGATTAAAGATACTGAGCCAGGGACCAGGCGGCAGCCCGTGAACAGGCGAGGGAGCGAGGGAGACGTGAAGGATCACTTAAAGCTGGGGAAAGTGAGCGCGAGCAAGAGGACTGGGATTGACTGGGAGAGGGGGCGCTTGGAAGAGGCTTCGGAGAAGAGCGGCGGGCTGGACGGTTGCGGTGGGAGCTGAGGCTGGCGAAGGAGCCGAGGGGGAAGGTGTCCGCCGCGGCCCCGCCGCAATGGCCGCCGCCGCGCCCCGCACGGCCGCTCTCGCCGCCGCCGCACTCTATGGTCGCTCAGCGCCGGGCACCGCTCCGCTTCCTAAGCGGCCGCGGGGCGCCCCGGCCCGGCCGCGGCCCCGCACCGCGGGGCGAGCGGAGTCAGACCCGACCTGCCGYCGCCCTCCCCTGCGCTCGCCGCACGGCTCCCTGCCGGGCCGCCACGCGGCCTCAGCCATCTTTGCTGCGGGCTGCGCGGCTTCAGTGCGATGCGAAAGCCGGGGAGGCGGCGGCGGCCATCTTTTAATGGGGCACGCCATCTTGAGTGAGGGACCAGAGCCCCTTTCGAGTCCCGGCGCGCGGCGGCGCCCGCGCCGTG
>NW_028187177.1:3055904-3163637 GCF_003343005.1 Rhea americana | reverse complement strand
AGCGCCGTTCAGGCCCCTCCGACGGCGTGAAGGGCCTGTGGGGCGTCACGCAGGTGGCGTCTCGCGTGGGTCCGCCCTCGCTGTGGGCCTTCGGGGTGCGCCGTGGCTCGGGGAGGGCGCGGGCTGCCACGGGCGGTCTCACAGCGAGCATCRCCTGAGGGCCGACGGGTTCCTCGGCGTCCGCCTGGGCCGGACCAGGATGCAGGGCAAATCCTGCCCCTCGGCCTGGGGAAATCCGTGGCAGCCGCCCGTCGTGGGGGGCAGGTCCGTCACGGGCACCGCAGCCCCTCCGCCAGCTCCGGGGCGCACCCCTTCTGCCCCAGCTCAGCAGCCGGAGCCAACGAGCGAAGCACACGGACGGTCTCACCGCGAAAGTCAAACATTAGCTAAGAGGAAGGGGACAGCAGAAGATTAACATCCCTCCTGGCACAGGGTGAATCACCTCACACACGYGGTGTAGCCACAAGTAGGGTTTGTGCCCCGCCATCACTTGTGAACAGAGTCACATCTGTACCAGCCTGTTCTCCTCTAGTAATGTTTTAAACACGCTCACTTAGACCATTCCCTTGTGCGAAAGAACGTTATATGTCAGTACATTACAACTCAGCTGAAGTTCATAATTCTCTTCCTAGCTTTGTTAACATGGAGACCAGAGGAGTTTTTTTTTTCCCACATGAAGTGAATTTATAGATTTATGTTACACCCTGTTCTAACTTGTCAGCTGGACCAAGTCATGAGCCAATATTTTCACAAAAAAAGTAAGCCACTATTTATGCTATACACTTGTGTTTTTCACTATACTACTACTTAAGCACTGTTAGCCTTCATTTAAGAAGAGCTAAGATGAAAAGGGGAGAGGAACAGTTTTCTGTAACTGTTACCACACTGCGACTTGCAGTGGATCACAAGCTCAGTGCTTCGCTATTCTGCTGCTGTCAACACCTTACGCTGAAAGCCAGTGGCAAAGTGTGTGCTTCCATCTCATCTACTAACAGACTGGCATAAGGTAATAGGCCAAGGGGAAGGCATGAATCTAAAGATCCCTACCTGCTGAAAATCTGTGTAGGCATCACTRCTAAAGAATTTGGTACTTTTTGTGCATAGGCACATTAAATAGTAAGTTGTTAGAAAGGATTACTCTGAAATAAAATGCCTACTTAGGGAGTATATGCATCGGGGCATTAGTCTCAGTGATAGGACTACTTTTCCTAAAGGCCAGAAGCTTGTCATGAAATAGAAAGTTTGTGGTGAACAAACTCAGACACCTGTTTTTGTTGCAAAAGCTACCTAATAAATGGTTTCTGGAAAGCAGATTATGCTGATGTTATGGTTAAAATGAGAAAGAAAATCTCACTGGAGAACTGTATTTATTCCAGCTTCTAGCACTGAGTTTGTGGGACATCAGGCAAGTTASTTGACCCAAACTTTTCACAGGTGGTCCTTATAGTTTGTATCTTCAAAGTACTTGAGAACAGTATGAAGCTGATTTTCAGAAGTGCTAATCATTGTTGTAATTGAGATGAATGATACAAGCTTTTAGGATCAAATGCTAAATAGTGTTAGGAGTTCCTGCTGTGTGGTAACAGGAAATCTCAGTTTGGGCACTGTTATTGTATCATTTATCCCCACTGTTTTTGTGCGAATCTAACACTGCCTCTGGGGTTCAGGGAGATACATTTATTAATGTTTGTAGAACACAGACTGTTGACACAGTAGAAAAGCAGAAGGGAATCATTCAATAAGCATTATGTAGTATGCATACAGCAAAGAAAATATCTTGTAGGGAACAGTATCATGATAGATCCAAAGCTATACTAATGGAGACAGCCAAGAGTTTTCTGTGGCTGTCTGCAAAAGGGGATTCCAACAGACAAGCCTTACTTCAGTTTACAAAAAAAGTAATTATAAGATTCTCTGGTATTTCTTTTACAGACATCTACTTAGTAAGATTTATTCTCTGTAGTTCACTGATGCATTAGAGGATTGACATAATTGTTTTTCTTCAGATGAAGCTCTGAAGCTTTTTTCTTGAACCTAGTTTAGAATTTCCAGATGTTTATCACTTGCCATTTCTTAATTGCTTTATAGCTGAGACTTAAATGAAGTCAAAATATTAAGTGTTAACATTTAAAATRTGAAAGAAGGTATATTCATAATTATTGATCTAAAAAAATTGGTAGTTTAAGGTTATCTGCAAAGGAATCTGCCAAATTATAATGGACTGTTCTATTCCTTTTCCTTCATTTACATAATTAATTTTATTACAGTTTTATAGTGTATGCACAACTTTCTGAATAGGGCAGTACTGATAACTACACAGCTTCAGCYGTTCTACATTAAAGCATATACTCAGAGTGATAATAGTGCTCTGTGCTATTCCCTGGCCAGCATTGGTGTCTTCCAAGGAGAATATAGTACTTTTCTTCTCCATAAGCATAGAAACCTCCTATCTACCATTTACCTTAGTTCTACAACATTAACTTTTGTATTTAGCCATCTTTTGTTGAGTTCTAAGTTCTGAAACATACCATTATTTTGGCACAGGAAAATATACCCTTACAGTGAAGTGTTTGCTCATGGCACATCTCATTTCAGTCCAGAGTTACAATAACTCTAGAACTGCACTTTTTCTTTTCCAGGGTATAAAATTGGCTGTAAGGTCACTAAAATAAGGCACACTATAGAAAACAAAATGCATTTGTTGTTAAAGCTACCTTTCTTTTCTCATTATTGTTTCAAAGCCTTCCATGAATTAGTTACAGCTCACCAATTTTACTGTTAAACCACAAACTTCATTATAACAGCACTGAGGAGCTAACAGCATTCCATACAGAGTAAAATTTGGAATCAGTGTTCATGTCAACAGCTAAGTATAAAAAAATTGCTCAACAAAGTAAAGCTTTAAGTGTAAAGCTACAAAAAAAGCACTCTTTAGGGATCATTCCTAGCACCTGGGCACCTAACTTACAGTGCTAAAGACTGTCTGTTAATAAACACCAATAAAGATAATGCTTTAAGTCAGTTCTTGTTCCAGACATACCACTTCAGATCCCCTACTAGCCTTATCACTGATAGGATGCTGTCCTCTCCATTCTATAGTTTTAAGAAAAGAGTACAAAGACTTAAAATGCTAATTTACTATCCTTTCCCTATTCTCAGGCAGGTTACTTGAGTACAGGTGATACTTTTGGGAGCCATGATGTCTGTGATATGCTACAGTAATTAACACTCTCAGCAAACCTGTAGGAGCACTGCATTTCTCCTTTGAGCACATACAAGGTCTCATTAGAAGGGTTCACAGCACCATTAGAGTACTACCTCTGCTCTTAGGAGGAGCTATTCAACTGCAGTAGACACCCCTATAAAAGCAAATTTCTTAGGGATACAATTTTCTTAYAGCTGTATTTAATAATTAGCATAATCTACTAGCTTATTTACTTGACCCCCTCCCCCTCCACACTATKAGGCACTCACCAGACAGAAGCAGCTTCTTGTTTCAAAATCCCTGCTGTATGTAAGCAGCAGCTGTTTGCCATTGCCAAATTTATATGACCAGCCTCCAATCACTGTGCTGATGGTAAGTTTATATAAAAGGCCCCCGCTAGGGAGGAGGTGGTTAGTTTAGTGGTGGGGGAAAGGTGGTGTCTGTGTTTCTTTAGGTGGCTGGGGTATAGCTGTTCTCTAGAGAGGCTCCTGAGGAGGATTTTTAGCAATTTTTTTCCCCTTCTTTTAGTTAGAGTACTTTTCTTAAGTTTCTTTGTTCCCTGCAAGAWTTTTTTCTTGACCATGCTCACTTATGGCTGACTTTCTTTCATACCACTTCAAGATTTTATCAGCATTAAATATCTTTGTTTAGGTAAAGACTTCAGTTAATTCTTTAGAGTAGCAGTAAGATGCTTTAACTCTATTATGTGTTTTTTCTCCTTAGCCATTACAGATACCTACTGTGAGTTCCTGTAATGCTCTATTTTGATAACTTCTATATATAATTGCTTCTGAGCTTTTCATTAGTGTAAAGTGTGGTAGGGGTTTTCTAGCTTTTTTTTCTTTGCATTTTTTTAGGCCTACTTTGTAACCAGTGTCTCTGGGGCTTGTTGTGTGTGGTTTTTCTTGTTCTGTGTTTAAGGCCAAGCTGCTTTGTGCTTTGAGTGGGAAGAAGGAAAAAAAAGAAGAGTTTCTCTTAGACTGCAGAATGTGTTTAGTAGTAAGGAGTTTTTTTTTTGGTTTCAGATGCTGGGGGTGAGGAGAAAGGCTTTTATTCTTCCCTTGAAGACAGGAATGTGCAAATATGGCTTCTTTAACAAGCCTTGTCTACTGTGAGTTCTTCTCTAGAACCCAGTCTGCAAGAGATGCTTGCTGGTTGCTCRGGTGGTGTGGCTAACAGCATGGTGYGGCTCAGCTCTGTGGCTGAGCTGATCTAATAAAGAGGTGGTGCTGGMAGGTGTATTCAGAGGCTCTTTCTCTTTCCTGGCTTCTACTATGCTGGCTTTAGTGCTTATCTGATACCAAATTCAGGGAAGTTAAACTAGCAGAAAGCTCATGTTTGTGTTACTAATGTGGTAAGTAGATGAGGGAAAAAGGTGTGACCATTTTGTGGCAGTGACCTGTTAAGAGACTCAGCTGAAAGCTGAACTTCAAAATGTGAAAGAAGTGTAGGCTGCCAAAATCCATTCCACAACAGTGCTTTGGCCTTTCCTGGGGGACCTGCTGTAAATAACTGGTTCTTGCAAATTAGAACTACATCTTGTAACTTGCACAGGCAGATACTATCCAAAATCAGAGTTTCTTTGCAGTCTGCTTGAAGTGGCTGAGCAGTTTTGAACTTTTAAAATAGCAAATACCTAYTTCAATGAGCAAAGAGTGTAGTGTGGGAATGCATTAACATATTAAATAGCATGTACTATAATAYTTGAAAGCTGTATACATATGGGCTATCTCTGTTGGAGGTGCATTCTTAGCTGCTTGGGAAAAGATTTTTCAAGTGGCATGGTTATGATTCTTTCTTCTAAACTTAATAGCTCCCAGCCTATCTGCAGGTTTGTTCTAGCTGAATTTCTACAGCTTTAATTAATAATAGGACATAATGCTAAAATAAAAATTTCATGYTTTTATGTTGCTCTAGTAAAGGAGCATAAACAGATATTTCTAAG
The DNA here is from genome assembly GCF_003343005.1 of Rhea americana. Lineage (NCBI taxonomy): Eukaryota > Metazoa > Chordata > Aves > Rheiformes > Rheidae > Rhea > Rhea americana. The sequence continues at coordinate 3,158,487 of NW_028187177.1, read as the reverse complement.
ACTAGAAAAATAGTGACTTTGGAGATAATGGTACTTAAAACATCACATATATATTTTGAGATTAACCTGATGGTTTTGAACAGATAAGATACATAGATAATGATATAAGAGATAGATAATAAAATTTGGTACAGATAGGAATTAACTCTTATATTGTTATCTATGACTTTTTTTGTTTAACTGCTTCCAAAAGGTTCAGGATTATAAGCAATTAATTTATTTTCATTTCACTTCAAGGTRTTCTTTCACTTTTCTGAAGTATGACTGGCCTCTAGTGCATTGGCTAGCTGTCTGTTAGGTATTCATTTGCCTAACTGGCATTTAGTTGCTGTTTTGCTGGTGTTAATTGATGGCTTACTATGGATCAGCTTGGATCTGTGTGTGGACTGGATGAACATCTCAGTGATTTCCAAACAGCTAAAGTCATTATTCAACTCTTGCACCTTCTGAATGGTGGTTGCCACTTTTCTAGTTCTCTTCCCCCTAGCTTGCTTATTCAGTCAAATGCAAAGCTCATGCAGTTAACTAGCTTATGCACTTGGGAAAAAATGCTGAGTGCTCCCCAATGTGCCTATGATAACATCTTAATTTGTTTTCTTGCCTTTAAGTTATCTTTAAGTTTTGCTCTTAAGCCAAGTGTTTGTGATCTGGTGTACAGAACACAGCTACAACATAATATGCATGAAGAAATAAACAGACCTGTAATTCTTCTGTCTCCTATGTTGCAGTGGACATGCACTGGTATTTGCTAGGAAAATTTAAGCATCCCTGCAAAATTGCTCACTYGACAAATGTTTTTAGAGATCTGAAATCTATTTGTGGGACTTACCTTTATAAGATGATGTCCAGGTACTCAGGTTCTGTTCTTTTCTGGCTGAACTAAACTAGTCCATGGTTTACTGGAAGTAGATGTGTACAGCAGGTTTAGTATTTAATATRTTCTTGAAGTGGATCCACAGCCTTCTTGACTGCAGGGTGATGCTGATACGTGAGGTTTGTCCTTATCTCCAGTATGGGGAAGAAAAGAAGTATGCCGGGAAAAGATCTTAGGAGCAAGTCCCAAGAGTGCCCTTCAWTGAATGAAATGGACACTGGAATGAAAAACACCACTCTTCCTGATAAGTCTGTGGCTTGGATGTTTATATTGCCATTATACTTGGAGCTACCATCACAGAATTGTCTTGTTGCATTAGATATCATACAGCTATAGGGTAAAGGTGATCCTCGAATCAGGTACTTGCACTTGCTTATCTTGTCATATACAGTTACAGGCAGATGGTTACAAGGAACTGAGACACATCTCAGCATGAAGGGCATTTGTCTTGGCACTCTAGCTATTTAATCAAGCCTTGTTTATAGGATTCTGCAGTGTTACAGAGCCTAGTGAATGAGTACTGCATATATTTGTGAGACACTCCCATGTGTGAAGGCTCATGTGGGAGAAAAAATATGCTTGTCTGAAAAACAAAAGAAGTGATGAGGGCAGAGGAAAGTGCAGGAGAAAGCATTTGTGAGGAATATGAATGGAATAAGTTCAGAGAAGGATGCAGCAGTGACAAACTTAAGCTGAGAGTTCTAGTTGTGTGCCAGGACATTGGGAATAAAACTGCAAAAGATAACTGGGCTGTTGCCAGGGCCTTGTATCCAGACCGAACTGTCTGTAGCACTGGCATTCTGCTTCTGAATGCTAGTAGTAGTGAGTGATCTGAAAACAAACAAAGCTTGCAGGGAGCTCTGGCATACTTCAGAGTTTTTCTTGGGACTTTTGGGAACCCATGATCAGATGCAACCATGATCTATATTCTTTAGGTCGAGGAGGTTGCTGTGAGTTTCCCACCACAATATGGTCTGAATCGTTCCTACCATGATCCGTGATGCTACAGGGGTGTTTGCTAGGTTCTCCTTACTGTCTTTGTTCACTTTTTATCACAAATTGCAATGTTACAACAGGAACTAGACAGTAGAATGAACTCTTCTGAGAGAATGTTATACAGATTTGACTAAGAATTCTTTTTTACAGTGCYAATTTCAAGCTATGATTTCAAAATACTCCTGTTCTGCTCTGCTGCAGTGCAAACACTGATGCTAACTTACACYTTTTTGACAATCATTTCTTCTGCAGTCTGTAAGCTACTTTCAGTTGTCTAAATACTACAAGTATCCTGATAGAAGTGCTTTAATCTAATGAAGATGCTACTTGAAGAGTTACTGCTGCTGGAGGTGTATTTCTTTGAGTTGAAAACTATTGTGACTATGTCAGTAGCAAGACTGCTAAATGCTACTGAAGAAAACTGTTTGCTTTTCTAAGCACAAGCACATTATCATATCAGTCCTACTCTAAATATTGAGAAACACTGACCTTTTGAAAACAGTAACAGGGGTGAGAAGGAGAGGCAAGCCAATGGTGACTTCTGATAGATGCATCACTGGAATTCAAAAGCTTTGTTTGGGAGGATCAGATTTGCTATAAAMACACAAGTCAAAGTATGTTATGATGAGGAATGAGGGACAGAATAGAATTTTTGAGAGTACTACCTGGCACAGAAATAGTCAATTCACTGGAACAAAAGAATTAAAATAGTGGAAATGACCGGCATTTTGTTATACACACTGCAAGAGTTAATCCTTTGGGAAACATTACTGCTGTGTCCTGGCTAGTGGTGGGGAAAGCCAATCTGTGTATCTGATTATGGAGCCTCTGTATCATTATGGGAGATGTAAGTCATAACCTTGATTTAACTGGCATAAGTAGCTGTGCTGTCCAGAAAGAAAGCTTACAGAAAAACAACACAGTTAAAAGGTAAATGATGTAGGTATTACTGTGCGTGCCTGAAATAAAAACCACAGGATTCCTGGGGAAAGCATTTGGATTTGTTGCTTAGATTGTGGCTACCTGAGCACCATTGATCAAGCAATGTTAGCAGATCAGCAAGTAAGCAGATAGAGGCCTGTCTAGTAGTCCCCACATGCAGTTGAGGGTATGAGTGACCTTATGTGAGAAGAGCAATGCAATTGCAATGCCAACTTGTAAGCAGAAAAGGCAGTAATGAAAGCAATAAAGAGTAGAAATGAAGAGCTTTGGACTTGGCTGAGCTGCTACAAGAAAGGAAGCTTGATGTCCACAATCAAACAGGTAATCCACTCTTGGGTGATGGCTGACTCTTGATCGAGAGGATAATGATTTGAGTAACTGATCTTGGTCATCCTTATCCCATGTTGCTTTAGCCAGTTCTTTGCTTTCAGAGAAAGGTGATCTGTCTCTATTCTTGCTGAGAACATGGTACCTAATCTACTAAATGGGGCATAGCAAGACTGTGTGCTCAGAAAATGATATGAAGATTTTTTTCTGAATTATTAGTTCAGCTTTGTGACAGGCTTTTTTTCCATAAAGTTATTCTTACAGTATTTTAAATGTGCTATACTTGTGAAGTAATTTATAATACTGCCTGGAATTAATTAATGCAGTTTTATATGTGCAGGAAGCAAAAGTGTGCCAGGAGACACTGAATAGTTTGATTCTAATACCTTAATGTGGTATATTTTGTTGATAGGTTTACCTTTCTATGGCATGCTGGGAACACWAAGCTTTATTCAGTAGAGAATACTCTCATGCTGCCTGATAATAATGAAAATACCAAGGTCTTATTTACAGCAAAAATTCTAACATGCTTTTCCTAATTAATGTAGAAAAGTTAGTGTCTCTAATGCTAAAGTATGCTTCCTCTGGAGAATGAACTACTTACTGCCTTGATTTGAAAGTCTCTATATTTAGAGCAGGAAATGGTCCAGTATTTGAGTACTTCCAGAAGCTAATATCAACAAGGTGAAATCCCCTTTCTTGTTTTAGTGTTGCAAACTGGCTTGTACTYGGGAGGCATTACAGCCTGAAAGCTCTGTGGCTAGAAATGGTGGATGGTTGTGCAGCTGGATGAATTGTTTCCTTTGAGATAGTGTGGTGCTTGTTGTTCTGCACATGTAATGCCCTTATGCTAAGTAGGGTTCTGCCCCTTTTTTAGCTCCTCTTTTGATGATCCCTGTTTAAAGGTTGTGGGAGAACAAATGATGTGGGCRATTAAGACATGCAGAGAAACAGCAAGCTTTTGTTAACTTTATCTTTAGTGGACTCTTCTGACTTTTAATATCGTAACAAGAAATTGGCCAGRTCTGAAGGACTTTTACAAGTCTGAATCCAGAGGTGTAGAGAAAGCACATCTGGCACTGACAAATGTAGCGATATTAGTATAAGAAAGTAAGCTTGTCCCAAGGCTGAGAAATGTAGTCATCTGTTAACTCAGCCAGAGCAGAAATACCAGTTTAAGCATCCAGGCTCTGCATACTGATGTGATACATTCTTTACTTCTCTTCCTTTGCTCCAATCCCTGATTTGAAGATCAAGTTCTTTGATGTTGACAAAGCTGGTAAAGAAAYGACTACCATAGAATTAGGACTTTAGTGTTAAGGATAACACTGGAACCYCTATAATGCAAAATAAGTACTTTGTGCATCTTTGGAAGTTTTTGCTACGTGGTATTAAGTAGTAGGCAGAAGAAAATGAAATCATTTATGTGCAACTTAGATCATGTAAATTGAATAACTTAATTCTGCTATTTTATTGAATAAAATCCCAAGCTGGAGTGCATTCAACATTTTGTGTAAGCTTTGTTTTAGTGAMTCAAATCAGTATTTCTGAAGGTATATTTGGATTATTGCAGAAAACTCATTCATAGGGGAAAAGTTGCATGAAAAGCTTAAGCGTAGCTATTAGCCCTGAGTGTCTAACTTATGCCATAGTGAATATGCGCAGGAGTAAGATGCTATTCCAAATAGCTGCATTCCTGCCAGCAAAGCTCTCTGCATAATTTGGAAGTGCTTGTTTCATCAAACACTGGTTGGTGGCAAGGTCCCTCTCTTGCTGCAAAGCTATCAAGCTCACAAAATGCATGCAGAGGCATTAGCTGAGGAATGGGCTTTTTAAATTAGCATAAAACTTTATTCATAAGCTTAGTCTTGAATGCTGAATGAATAGTTAGAGCTGCCTGAAGTAATTGGTTAACACAAGTTTGTAGAAGAAATTGAAGCCTTTCAGTTCTCCATGAAAAATATGCAATAAAGTTGTGCAAGACTTATTAGTGTTTTCTTCTAGCTAAACTAGAAGGGAGCAGTTCTGCTAGAATGTTTGTATTTTAGGCACATCTAGCTGAGGTGGGCAGCATTTCTGCTCCTTTCCACTGTTAGAGCATTCTTGCTGGCAGGAAGTGGATGACTAGGTGAGGCTTAGCCAGGAGAAACTGGAGCTTGGACAACTGAAAGATGTGAAAATGCTAATTCAGCATCTTATGTCAGCTGAGATTATGTGGATTAATTCTAATGGTTAATGGTCCCTTAAATATTAGACAGTAGTTTCACTTCTGTGCATAAAGGTACATGTGTGTGTTTGAAGGCCTGGGGCCTAAAAAAGTAATGAAATCCATGTACTAAGCTTCAGTCTGTGTGAATGTATTGGAAGYGATTCACCTGAGAGTAAATGGAATGTGAAATAATGTTTAGGTGGGAAATGTATGGTGATCAGAATGAAGACAATACCTGATAATAAAAATAAAGCAGCATGTTGAGGACACTTAAACAGATACTCAATGATTCTTCTGTATACAATGTAGTATGTGCAGATGAGATTGCCAGATGGCACAAAACAAACTTGCATAGATCCTAGCAAAATAAGTGACACTTCTTGACTTTCACTGCAAGAAGCAGAAATACTTACTATGTGTAGTTTTATAGTAATAGATCAGCCTGGAATCTGTTATGTTTGTGAATAATCTATTAGTGCCAGAGAAGGAGGTGCCAGTGTTTCAAGGCCTGGCAAAACTTTTATCTGAGGGTATTTAATTTTTCAATTTGTCATTAAATAATAGCTATAATTCAGGCTTTCATTTGCAGGAAATCGTAACTTCTGTCTGTTCTTTGAACAGAAGCCCTCTAAACAGACATGGATAGAAATTTCAGACATAAAGGATATACATAACTGGGAAGAAGTATAAGTCATTTTGAAAAGCTGCCAGGATCTTAAATTAAAGAGATTAAAAACTAGAGACTGAGATCCTTATTCCCTAGGCATCTGTACAGCATCAAAAGGCAGATTATATTGATTCTTCTGACTTTGAGAAAACATTTGCTCTTCTAATGATGAAGTGAGAATTTTTTATTCTAAAGTTCCAGGCTTTAATGAGCAGCTTATGTTATCACTTACATTATCACTTGTTAATTTCCTGGCAAGTGCAATCAAGATGAAACCATTTAAAATTATACATACCAAGGAGGATACTTGYGCAGTTCAGTTATAATGATCTGTGAAGAAGTATTTTATATTAAAAAAATCTAATATCAGATCATGCTTTTTAGCATGGACTGTGTGYGATAGGCTTGTGATTTCAGTTATACAGCTTTTGAAATTTTAAAGGCATAATTGTGAGTAACTGCAAAGATATTGTATTGATAGTTTCTTCAAGTGCTTTAACCCCTTCTCCTTTTCTCCCTCCATGCATAGAGAGATGTGCTGTCAGAGTTGGCAGGTGGGTTGGTGTAAAGTAGTACTGTATGGAGATGCTTGTGCCTCCCAGCTAGCATAACTGGAGAAATAGGAGCTTGGTAAGAGTGAAGCCATTCTCCAAAAGGCAGGACCCTGAACTCCTGGGGGAGAGTATAAGAATGAGGTGATATGGTGGCTGATACCCAAGGCTCAGGAGGCAGGGAGGGGTAGGAGCTATGAGCTGGGCTGGGAGCACAGGAGAGGACTTGCTACAGGCYCAGCTGGACTGTTTTTCAGTCAGCCTCTAACTGGTCTTGATAGTCCTGTATACTCTGAGCAGTTCCTGCTTCTTGAGCAACACTGACTCATGCAGCCTCTTCTGTCTCATGGTGTCATCCCATTGGGGAACTAACTCTCAAATATCTTTGAAGATGTTCAGGGCAATAAAAGAACCCTAAGACCCTTATGTGGCAGGAGCCCCAAAACTGGAAGCAGATTTTGTGTTAGGGAGATGCTGCATTGGAGACCTGATTAAGCATTTTTTTTATTCCCAAGTCTGGTATCTTACTAATAATTAGTGTTGGGTCTTTACTGGAAGCCAATAGATGCTTACCTCAGGAAGAATCACAGATATGCCYAAAGGCTTTTGATGAGAAGCCAGATATGTAGGAGCATATGATGACACATGTGTGGACAGTCTAGAGGGTCCTGGACTGCAGAGAYGTGCTTGGGAGTACAAGCTACTGTTTGTAGTAGGTCACTGTGGGAACCACAGTGAAAGCAAATAGCTTTTGGGAAGGATACCACTAGCAGGTGCACTCAGTTGTCCTGCTGCAGTGGACAGATGGTGGTGATTCACTTCACAGATGAAAGTAACCATCAGSGATGCAGGCATTATCTGAGATCTGTGTGCCAGTAATTAATCTTAGGAGCAAATGACCAAGCAGCTGATTTTTGAATCTTGTGTAGGTACCTAATGCTCAAGTCTCTTTGGGATTATTTTTTTTTTGAAGCACCTAAGAACAGTGTAAATCTTACTCAGTGAAACCAGGTAGACTGGATTTTTTTTTAGTATCTTAGTCTAGTAACAGCTTGTGGCTTTAGCAAGCTGTCGTGGTCCTTTTCTATGACTGTTGTAGCTCYCTGGAACACAGTAGTGCTACTTGACACTATTCTCCTTGTCAGGGTCTGTCATTCCTTTGCTTCTGCCAAAGTGACGTGAGCACGGAAGCAGAGTGAGCCAGAATCGTGGCACCAGCTGAGTGTTGTACTAGTGCCATTCCAACCAGCTAGGTAATATACAGAATTCCTGGAAGTGCTAGAGCAGCTCGATAGCATGCATCCTGCTCTTCTGTGTGTTCTGCAATAGCCAAAGCTATGGATAGTTTTTGGATGGGCTTTTGCATCAGAGCTTTTTCCACATGCATGAAAAGGTCTCTCGGGACATGTTTCTCCCTGTATATTCATACTATCCAGGAGCTAGCCTGGATGGTCCCCAATGATACTGAGCTGTTGGGCAGTTTGAGGCATCAGGCCAACTGTTTTCAGGTCAGACYGCATCTTTCCAAGGCAAGAGTCACGTGTAAAATCAACAATTTCTTGTAAGGGCATTTTGGAAGAGTGCACCTTTTTTACCCTGGATCAGCATGAGTAATCATAGCTCTGTGTCAGGGAGTGTAAGGCATATATACATAACCTGAAGAAGATGCTGGTATATGTCATTAGATTGGATGGGAGSGATTTCAAGTATGCACTTTATTTGTATTTGAAAGTCACTCTGCAAAGTTTGATGTTACTAGGAAGCATCTTCCAGAGATTCAAAATCAGGATAACAATTCTTGGTCTATTAGTCATTTTCTCAAATATCTGTTATTGATAACTTCTACYCCATTATCATATGCAAAAATTGGAGCTTCTGAAATGAATGCCTTGAATTAAGGGGCTGGTGACAGCAGAAGGGGCAGAGCATCTAACAGCCAGGTCTCCTGCCCTGTGTGCTTAGATGCTCAGGGGAATGGCTGTGCGAGTGAGCTGCTTACAGGGTTCRGCAGGAAAATAGCATTTCCATGAGTGCAGTGGAGGCAGATGTTCTTGCACTTTTTCATTCTTCCAGGTCTTTGCTAGTCCTTCTATTAACTACATTAGATTATTCTGGTGCTCAAGTACCTTTTTTTTTTGTGTGTGAAAGATGAAATGCCATGTCCAMAAGTCTAAGCACCCTACTGTTATGCACCATCTGGGGAGAGTGAGAAAGCTAGGTCAGTATAGGTATTGGTGATGCCAATTTTCTGCTTATTAAGGTCTGCATTCAAAACAGTGTGCAAACTTTAACTCATGTTAAATGGGCTCTGAAGAAATGACTAAGGGCAAAGAGGAAAGCAGTTAGCTAATCTATGGTTTCAGTGAAAAGTTAATTGAAAACTTAGTGTGGACATTGTTCCAGGTAGATTCAGYGGAGACATAAATGTACTCTTTTTGTAGCTAGAGTTGCAACAGAAGACGTTTCTCACAAAAGATAATATATGTCTGGCATAATCATACCAATTATATACTTGGAATACTTTGGCAGCCCAATTCTCTGTATGAACTTCTTGTACTGCATATCACCTGAACGACTAATTCTTTTGCAATTAAATTTTCCTCCCTAAGGAGCCTTGTCTTCTGTGCAAAGCTTATAGATCACACAAGTGAGAGGAAAAAATGCGGAGTGGAACTAGGACGTTCAAGTAAAAGCGCAAATGCCCTGGGTCAYTTAGGAAATGCTCTGATCTAGTGGGGAAGATGCTAGTAGAAATGTCAGCTCAGCCTGTGTATACACTGAAGCTGCACCTTGAAGGCTCTGTTAAAGTGCCAGTAATCAGCACATCCCCATTTGTGAGAATGGTAGAGCAGAGCTGGCACTGCACTGACAGTAAGTGTCTCAACATTTCTCTGCAGTTTCTTCATTATCATATTACTTCTACTTGTCTCTAGGCCCAGTAACTTAGTGCCCTTTTTCATTTTTTTTTAACTTTTTAAAATCTTCCCTCATTTTTCAGGTTTGTTCCTAAACTTTTGTCTCTCTTCYTTTATTCCTTCCTGTTGAGTTTCTGTGCCACTTTGAGGTTAACTGTACAGTATGAGAGACAGCCCAAATATGTGAGTATTTCTCCTGGGCAAAGGCATGGTCAGGATTTGTGTAGGTTGTCTTGTCAGCTGAGCACATACCTTAGTGAGAACTGGGGCTGGATCCCTGTGTTTGGCACTAAAAGTGAGTGGCTCTTAAGCAACTGTTGCTGATGATCCCAGATCTAGGTTGGCTTATGTTGACAAGCAAACACAACTAGGAAAAGTATACCAGGAGGCAATGTATGGGGACTTAATGGGGTTAATCTGGGAGCAGAACTGGGTTGTCAGGGCTTTAGTTGTCTGGCACTCAAGAGCCCAAGTCTTTCAACTGCCTTGGTTCTTGACTTAGGGTGCCTGGGTATCAGGCAACTCTTGGTTTTCTGTTAGTCTGACAAAAAGCCTTTTCCCCACAGTGAGAAATAAGCTATGGGTTTAAACTTCATTCTGCTGCTATTACCATTGTTTCTGCTATACCTAAGTGTCCATTTTAAAATGATATGCATCACCTCCCAGACCTTGGGTGATGCATGGGTTACATGGAATGATTTCTGCTACTGGTGCTCTTTTGCTCTAGATAAGATGTGAAACTGGAAGAGGAATGGGTCTGAGATCTGAGCCAGGAGGCTATTGCTACAGACTGCTTTTGCTGGAAGTCAGAGCACAGGAATGCTAGCAGATAAGGAGGTTTTGCGTGGGAGCCCAGTGTATTTACAGAAAAGAATTATGGTAATAGCTCTGAGGTGCTATGGCTGCAAATACTAACGACATTCCAGATGAGAGTGTTACGAGGCTGTTTCTGTAGGCTGCCAGCAGTCTGCTGTGGGGGTTTTGGTTTTTTTTTTTTTTTGGTGTCACTGGGAGCAATGCGTGGATGTGCACAGTGTTACAAAGAGAACCTGGGGCTGAGCAGGGGACTGGAAAGGACAGTCACTTGACTCTGATCTTGAAACGTGCTGTGAACATGAAACTCTGCTTAGATTTGGTTATCTACTTAAGGCTTAATGACTACTAGATCTCAAACTATATTTTAAAGCTTGTGTCTTTAAAAAGATACAATAACCATGTATAGTCTGCTGGTTAGCAGGTTAAGTCAAACCCCCATATCACTAAACAAGAATCWGAACAACTGATCACTGAATACAAAATGCAAATCCTATTAATTTTGACAAAATATAGAAAATTTTGCAGAATATAGGAAGCAGGTCTGTATGGATATCAAAATTCAGTGTAGTGAATAACAGTGATTTTTGTAACACTTAGTGTAATTCCAGGTAACAATATGTTGTCTGAACTGCACAGGGAGTGTTTTGCTTTCAGTATTCCTGCTTGCATTATAGGATGTTTAATTCCTTAGGTGACCTGTGTGTGACAGTAACTATATCATAGGCTGAGCAAAGGCTTGGGTACCTGTTTTGTCCCTGCAAGGGTTAATGAGAGGCTTACCACTTAGTGCTCTGGGGCAGGAACTTCACACTAAGGCCTTTATATGAATTTGGAAGAGGGAGGAATTTGGGAGGTTTGTCAAGTCTTGTATAAAAATAGTAAGATGGACAAAATTTCAGACAGAAACAATCTAATACTTTATGCTTTAGAAGATGAGATCTTCCTCCTCTATGTCCATTCTGTCAAAATTACTATTTTTCTATCATTCTGAAGTATATGACAAACTTTTGTCACTTTTCATACTGAATTCTACAGTTCACAGTAGTAGAGGTTTTTGTTGGACAGGAATGTGGGCAAGTGCATTGTAAAAGAAATCTTGACCTTGCTGATATCAGTGAAGAAACTCACTTAGCACCATAAAGGTACCTTGGAYTCTACCTGCATACTGCTGTAGCACTATTTAAAAACTTGTATTCTCTCTTCAGACTGTATAATGACATATAGCTTTTTATGAGAGAAATACTCAGTAGCTGAACAGTTGAGATGCAGAAGTTGCATGGCACTTCTTGTATATTAATTAAACTAACGTTAGCCTGATGTTAKGCTCAGAATTGTGTTCTCACCTGATTTGTTAGTTATGTATGAGTTTAACCTTTTGCAACTCGCTGAAACAGGAAWTATGGGAGAGCAAAGTTACTGCTGGCAAACTTGCTAGTTAAACATTCACCAAAGGTAGTAGGTGATAGCCAAGGACAGGGTTGGTGTCAGTTTTCTCATGTAATTAAAACATAGTTGTGAGCATGCTTACTCAGTGCTTAACTGTTACTAGCAGTGATCATGTTGGCTGGGACCCCGCAGTGAGTGCTTTGTGTGCAGATCCTTTGCTTGCTTGAAACCTCTAATAAAATTAGGAACATATTGATTACGGCCCTTATACTTTGGAGCACRTGAGCATGTGCTTAGCCCAGGCCATGTGCTTAATTTCATTTTTATTCAGTGTGATATGTGTCTGAGGGAGATGCTTCAAAGTCAAGAGAGTGCAGACTGCTTAGCTGTCTGCTGTGCCTTTGGGAGTGCCCAAGTGATTTGCTGGACAGGATAGTGAGGTTTGGGAGCATTTATTGCTATCATTATGTGGCTATGAAAATAAGCAGATGCAGCCCATCCAGTGAAGAATTTCCGCTACACTGTGCTCTAAGATGATAAACTTGAACTATAACAGGTACAGATGACCGAAGGAATGAATTGCCTGATTCATAAGAGACTGGAAAAGCTTGGCTTCTAAAACYTAGCAAAAAGGAAAGTTGAGGAATATGGTTGCTCTCCATCAAGGAGCAACATGGAGTTAAGTATCAGAGAGAAGAAAGGTCAAGTTAGAGGACAAGCATTTCCACAAGCAGAAATGGGTACAGCTAAACAAGGCATGATTACTTTTTGGCTGATTATTAGAAAAAAAAAAAAAAACAGCTAAATGCTAGCCCAAGTAAGTGTGAAGAAGATTTCTAATGAAGGCAATGGGGACACAAATTTAACTGCTTTTAGGATGTTTAAACAATCCATGAAGAGAAGGGTATGATGTGGTCCCTGTGCTAACAGGGCCTGATTTCTAGGATCTGGGAAGTCCTGYAGGTCTTTACTGTGACAGGCAGCATGCAAACATCAGTATCTGTTGGGGATCTATAGGCTRAAGTGCTCTCTTGATTTTCAGTTCAGAGCTAAATTAAACTCTTTGGCTGGGGGATGGGAGAAAAATAGATTTAAGTGCTTTGCAAATGCTTCAGTTACTATTAAAGAGGCAGTAAAGGACTATTGTCAAGAACATCTGGCCAGGGCAATCGTGGGAGATTGTTGTAACTTTTATTCTTAGTAATTTTTTTTGGAAACAACATAACCCAGCTCAAAGCAGTAGTGTTTTATTCCTCCCTCGTTAAACACAGCTGGAACCAGCTGAAGAGTCACTCTGGGGCCAGTAAGGCTTGCTGTGTGATGGCCCTTTCAGAAATTCTGACAGAAGTTCAGGTTATGATATGCTCCCCAGGCTCTCGCGTGCTGTCTGAGCGTCCGACACTAGCACTGCACAGGCTATAAAGATCAAAGGGGAGTGTGGTGACTTGGCCGAGCATGCTGTGGCCTGGAGGCAGCCAGCTGATGTGGCACTGCCATTGCTTGCTGAGAGGCTCTGATGTTGAAGATGCTCTGTGAGCAAGAGACTGCCGCCCAGATTTTGTGGTGGGGTGCTGGAATGTTAAAATGATCGCAAGAAAAGCACTTGGCCTTGTGGATGCAGCAGAGAGGCCAGGAAGTGGAAGGAGGACACACTTGCAGGCATCCGTGTGCGCTAGGCAGAAACTGATAAATTGCACAGGGGCAGAGGGGATGGGCCAAGTGCCAGCAGCGCTGCATCRGCTGTAGCTAAAACTGCTTTCTCTGAGCAGAGTGCTAGGGGTGAAAGCTTCAGCAGTCCACATAGCTGTGCTTTCCAGTGACAAGCTTTTCTGGCTGTGAAAGCTGGAATGTCGAAAGATTTAGCTTTCTCAGCCAGAATGAGGGAACTCTTTCCTTGAAGGTGGTGCTGGGTGCTCAGCCACCTTGTGTTGTGGCTGTGTATAGCAGGGCTGGATGGTAACTGAAGCTGGATGGTAACTTCACTCTTGTTCTTGAAGTGATCCATAAACACAGGCCTGCCGTGAGAAGCGGTAGCCTCAGGAGTTGCCCTCATGATCCTCTCACCAGAAACAGAGCTAGCAAGGTGCAGTACTGATCTCTGGACATCCTGGCTCCTGTGGGTGAAGTGTGTCCTGCTGTGTGGTCCAGGCTGTATGATTGCATGTCCTGCTGTAACTTGGCAGGGTTAGCCCCCAAGTTCATCGTGGTTGCTGGGAAGCGGCCTGCTGCTGTTGTAGAGGGTGGCTGAGGCCTGTGGTGAGGTTGTAGCAGGGCTCCAGAGGCAGTGTGACTCCCTCCCCGCTGGTTTCCAGGTGAAATAGGGCAGGAACTCAAAGGAGGGGCTCAGCCTGCTAGTCTGCCTTGGGGCACTCTGAAAAATGGCAGTTCACACACGGTTTGGGGCTGTTTGCAGTTCTGTGGATTTTGGTTAATGATATTTTGGCTGTTGACTCATTGTCCCTCCTGATGCCTGACTCGCTGTTYCTTAATGGTTGCTTTCACAAATGCTGCACTTACAGGCATTTATTATCATTAGCAGATTAACAGGTTTAAAGTGCAAGTCCACTGCTCACCTGCTGCACAATTTTGTGCACAGCTAGACAAAACCACTGATGGGACTACCTGTCATTGTGGACTTGAGGTCAGCTCCACAGCATCACCTTTGGGCCAGGTGTGATGCTGTCTAACKCATTTCTCAGAAATGAAAGATTATCACTACCAGTCCAGAACTCTGAAATTTCCTTATGAGAGCAAAAGTCAAGCAGAGTCGGAGGTGATTGAAAACATTAAGTAGGAGATCCTTTGAAAGCGAAAGGAAAGTATTGATCTGCAAGTGAACAAACATCATACCAGATCCTTGGCAAAAACCATTTGGCCTAGTCCCACAGTCCTAAGTGGAGAGGCAGCTTCAGAAACTGGCCAGGAGGTGCTGGTGCTTAACGCACTGCCCACTTACTGTGTTAAAAAGACTAATACAAAGGTTCTAGGTGGCTTAAGTTATGGATAGAAAATTGGAGTTTTACAKCAGGAGAGTTGTGATCGATATGGAAAGCTAAAAAGCATTCCTGGGGTCCAGGTAGTGGCTCTGAGAGCAGATACCCAGAACACAGCTGGGCTCAACGTGCTCTCCTGTCTCTTAGAGAAGAGTTTCTTTCAGCTRCTCTTGGCCCTACTGTTTTAAGGAGCTGAGTTGTTTGCTTGTTGAAGGTTTTTGCCATGTTTTAAATSTGCTGAAAGGCTTATTCTTTTTGTTCAATGACCTAAAGAATTCTTTATGCTTTGTGATGACATTAAGTTGTATCTGTTGTTTGAGGGCATGTGTGACRTGAAGATGGGTTCTCTACCTGTTTCATCTTAGCCATTAATTGCATTAAGATTGCCTCTGACTATTTTAAGATTGCAGATCCTACATTTACTGGTGAAATATTTTTGCCATCCATAAACATGAATTTTCTCCTCTGATTACAATTACCAGAATATGGAATGAGTGAGGTTTTTTTCCATGTCTTCAAGATTAGAATCTTTTTAAAAAGGATGTATATACTTCTGTGCATACAGAAGTGTATATGTGTGCATACCCTCCTACCRCTTTCACAGTGAGATCARTATCATGTAATCTGTAGAAGTACAGAGTGTGTGTGTGTGTGTCTATACATATAAAAACTTGYTAACTTYGAATTTCAAGTTTATCTGCACAAACCACTTAACGTGTACTTACTCTATCTGCAGGATTGTTGCTTTTCTTCTCACAGCAGCTTTCTCAAATACTTCCAGAGTGTCCTGCACTTGCATGGCCTGGGAGGCTGCCTGGCAGTGAGGGCTCCTCTATGATAGAGGATAGAAAAGAGATAAATTTACTGTTTGTGGCTTTGCTGGTTGTCCTATGGCARTATCAATAGAGACACTGCATTGGTAGAGAACTGCGTGCAACAGTAATGTTTTGCTTCTGTAATTATTTGGGCTTACATGCTGCCTCATGTCACATACACCATTTGCATTAAGAACACTTGAATGCTTTTCCAGGGTTTTTGTATGATGCCAAGGACTGAGGTGCAAGCTTTTTTTTTATCCAATTTTTGTTTTCAAATACGACCCACATTTTTCTAATAAAAGTGTTTTCATATTGAACTTTGTGCTAAAGAAATGACTATGGGGAAGATATGACGTATTTTTGCGTTCTGACAACTCTAGCTTTGTCACTGAATACCAGAAAATTAGTAATCAGCAGTGGGAGTTTAGCATTATAATTCTCCAGCTGTTGTGGAAAATAACTTTGTACATATCTCGAAGAAACAATTAGTGAAATAAGGAATAAGAATTATGCAACACCACTGCAGGATTTGTGAAAAGAACAGTACGTAGAAATTGATAGATTCGTCTGGTTTATTGCCACTCATGTAAATGAAAATCTGAAAAGCCTGTCAGCGAAAGAATTGTGATTATTAGCCTGAAACTTGTGACAGATTAAGTATAATAGAGGAGCTGACTGCTSAAATGTAAGTGAAGAGAATTTTTTCATGAGGTTTGTGTGAGGTAGGCTGTTTTACAAGCTTTAAGCCATTGTGCAAATGACAGGATTCATTTGGTTGAATAGAAATACAAATACTTTGAACTACCGGAGAGTTGCTGTAGAAGAGCCAGCTGAGGTTTGGTGCTCTATTGGGGGCAGCTCCTAATAATGATAACCCCTGTAGACAAGAGATGGTTTTCTATCTCTTATTGCATGTTTTGTGGTTTAGTAAAGCAGTTTCAGCAGCAGTATAATGTGGTGCTTTTTTGATGGTCCATGTGCTGGAGAGTTTATTGCTTAAAGATACTGTATTACAGAGCTCCTAAAAGCAGTCGTCTTAAATTCAGGCTTGCATGCAGTGTGGCTCTCTCCAACCCTTTAGCTTCATTGAAAAAGTTTAAACTCTTTCAATATAGCTCATAGTAGTTGAAAGCATTGCATGTGCCAAAGGAAATGGGACCAACAAATAAAAATGTCCTTTATAAACAAAGCCATGAGAAGTTGCTTTCTGGGTTGTACCATGTGGGACCATATGTCATTTGACCTTTGGCTAAATAAATTCAGTTGTAATGGAAACAAGTTCAGAAAATGGATCAGATTGCAACATAGTTCTGGTTAGACAAACCAACAAACTCCTGGGTTATTTTCCAAAACGTTCATGCAATATTGCATTAGTTGGTGCTCTCTGCAATACTTTCTCTACAGCTACATCATCCTTTTTCAAATACATAGGTAGCTTGATGTTACAGGTACATACTAGTGTACTCTAAGTCACTTGAGATAAATGTGGGCAAAATAGGTGAACAGCACCCCATGTTTAGAATACATGTAATACTGAGGTCATTGAAGATRCTTCTGTTAAGGGATTTTATGGTACAAGTATAGTCCTAGGAACTAGAGAAAAGCTCATCTTTTATATTAAATTGCTTAAAATCTCTAGTCTGCARTAAGGCCTGTGGGATCCCATGGAAAACCATGCAGAGTGCCTAGTATGCCCCTGGCAATTTTGCGTACTGATAATGAACTGTGCAACATGTCACATCCTGTGCCTGGATGTGCCCTGTTTTTGCTTCTGCATGAATATTCATTCAGTTGTGCTCCCAACACTACCTTAACTGAGTGTGTAAGTTACTGCCCAAGCAGTGAACATGAAATGGCATYGAGATGTGGGTCATCTCCTGAGTTTTAAAAGTATTAGGAAAAATAGACATTTTCCTGGGTTTTACTGTTGTATTTTTTTTAATTTTAAATTAAAACTGGTGGATTTTTTTCACATATTTTTTCACTACCTTTTTATTTATTACTTTYGTCAGTAGCTGTTCTTAACCCTATTTCATTCCACTTTACTATCAAAGCAATGCTTCTCACAAGAAAACCTGATGCTGTTAATACAATTTAAGCCTCCCAGAGGAGCCTGTATAATTTTGAGCTTCTAACTAGGAAGGTAAGTCCTAATCAGTTGTAAATGGTAGGAGGAAAGATCTTCCTGCAAAGAGAAATCTTGTGGTTCTAAGTAACACTGAAGGTACTGTGATGAAATTCAGCAGACATCCACAGAGACTTCATCTCTGGATGCGCTCTTTCCTCATAGTTCGTACGATGCTGCGCGAAGGATTTCTGTCTGTTCCTCAGAGCATCATTGAGTGCAGAGGAATAGCACAGATTCTGGAAGTCTGAATCCCTCTTCTGATACAGCGTGCGTGAATGTCACTTGTTACCTCTCATCAGCATGCCAGACTCTGCACTGAACTGCTGTAGCTGGACAACTGTTCAAGGGACAAACTGTCACCAGTCATAAGTACCTGGTGCTTTTGTGGAACAGATAATGCGTGTTCTCATGCAGAACAACTTAAAGCCGTATGTGATGCTTGTGGGTTGCTTAACTGCTGGGAAGCAATTGAAATGTCGGCAGAAGTGTTTGTAGTACTGCTTTGAGTCAGCATTTGTGAGGCCRGTTTATGAGAAGGTGAAGTTCATTAGTCATTGCCTTCCTGAAAACTTCGCCTTTGGGAAAGTAAACAGTACTTTACAAGAGAGGCTGATCTGTCAGGCTTAAAGGTTTGTGATGAGCTGCGTGAAATCCAGCTGGARGCCTGTGTACCTCATTGTATGGGGGCCCAAGACTGTTTAACATTTTCATTGATGACCAGGATGATGGGACAGAGTTCACTCTCAGCAAGTCTGCAGATGATATAAAATTGGAAGGAGTGGCTGATGCCCCAAATGGTTGTTCTGCTGTTTGGAGGGACCTTGACAGGCTGGAAAAGTGGGTCAGTGAGAATCTAATGAATTTCAAGAAAGGGAAATGCAAAGCCCTGCCCTTGGGGAGAAATAATCCTGTGCACCAGTCAACTGGGGGGCTAGAGAGCAGCTTTGCAGAGAGGGCTGTGGAGGTCCTGGTGACAAGTTGAGCATGAGCTGGCAATGTGCCCTTGCAACAAAGAAGACCAGCAGCATCCTGGGCCACATTAGGCAAARTATTGCCAGCAGGTCAATAGAGGGATTCTTCCCTTTCCTCAGCAGTGGTAAGGCCATGCCTGGAGTACTGTGTCCAGTTCTGGGCTCTGCAGTACAAGAAAAACACAGGTATACTGGAGCAAGTCCAGTGAAGGGCCATGAGGATGACTAAGAGATTGGAGAATCTCTCATGAGGAGAKGCTGAGAGAGCTGGGGTTATTCAACCTCAAGAACAATGAACACACTTATCAATGTGTACAAATACCAGATGGAGGTGGGGACAAGGGGTGAAGTAAAGGAGATGAAGCAAGACACTTAGTGCTGCTCAGTAAAAGGACAAGATGCAATGGATAAATTGAAACACAGAATATTCCATTTAAATTTATGTATTTAACTGCAAGGATGACTGAAAGCTGTGGAATMTCTGTCCTTGGAGATATTAACACCCTTCTGGACACTGTCCTGGGCAGCCTAGCCTGCTCTTGGTGACCCTGCTTGGACTGGGGGTTGGATGAGACAATCTCCTGAGATCCCTCCCAGCCTCGTGTATTCTGTGCTTCTGGATGCAGCCGTGTGACTAAAATCTCCTGTGAAAGGTAGCAATCAAGTAGGTGCAGTAACAGCTCTAATCATCCTGTGTTACAGTGAGTAATCATCTCCACTTAGATTTGTAGCCTTTTATGTTCCTGAATGACATAGACTATTATGCTATTGCAAATCATTTCCAGGAAGCTATGAAACTTTAGTTGGTTACCAGTTAATGAGCAGTGCAATTAGAACCCTTTTAGCAGAAAGGAGCATAGCTTCACTACATACAATGTGCAATTGCAATGAGCATGAGAAATGAGAATATCCTGAAAGGTTTGGCATGGAGGGAACTGTAGCTGAAGCCTGATCCTTTTGAATTACTGTGTTAATGAGTCCTGGAATCACTTTATTCTTCTAGAATAAAGTAATAAGATATTCAACTTCTGGGGAATGTGAAACCCAACTTTCCTTTTTTATTGGTGATCAGACATTTTTTCAGTGCCAGTAAAAAGGTTTTTCAAGGGCTTGGGGGATGATAAAGAAGGAACTAGTACATGTTCATGGTCCTCTGGATGTACTTTTTCCTGCTTCTAGAAGCAGTCTGGACACTGAATCTGTAGCACTTTCCACTAGGTGGCTGCAGTCCCTTGTGAAGTCCAAAGAGCAGCAAGCACCTGTGCACTAAAAGGCTATTTCTTACTAAATTAGGCTCATATGTTGAAGGAACACTGGATATTGGTTAAATCTCTTGGGTTACTGAGTTCAGCCTTCAGGATCACAGCATCCTTGACAGCTAGCAACTGCACATCTTTGTAGAACAGGACTGTTGCTGTTGTGAAGGTTTTTGGTCCTCCACAYTGCAGATGCCTGGAAAACTTTATGACTTTTAAATGTGGTTAGTGTTACAGTCTTCTATGTTATTCATTAGCAGAATGCTACTTAAACACTACTTTTCCTTTCTTTGTGCTTATCTCCTGGTAAATTTAAAGAGGGGAATTGCATCCATGAAACAGTAGTTTTGCTAAGATGAAGAAATTGATATRCACTGTTCCAGAAGAGGTCTCATGGGGGACCTATACAAAAGTTGCCTTTAATCCCTCTTCCACTATCTTAATTTCACCCTCTCACTAAAATTTAGCATGTTACTGAGGCTGGACTAATGAGCTATAGTTGCCCATATTATTTCCCCACAGTCATCACAACGGCATTAAGTAGACCCGCTGGATAGATCCATTAGCAAGGGATTTGCTTCATATTTTCCTCTGTCGTCTTCTCTGGAGTTGCAGCTGATCTGGTCCCAGTGCTGAAACTGGCAGGGTTTAGAACCCTCCTTACACAGTAGATGTGGTGGTTCTCCTTTGGTGTTCATTATCTTTGTGTGGCCTTTTCCCCCATATATGTTGAATTGTCCTCTCCTGAGAGTAGGACAGGACGCACCCCAAAGTGTATGGATGTGCGCGTGTGCTATCGAGCCGTGACTGTGACCCCACCGCAGTCCTGGGTTCCTGCTGGTGATAATGTCTCTGGTGCCTCTTGCAGTTCCAGGATTTAGCTGCCAGGCTCACTGTTYGGTTAAGGCAGAAAATAAACACTTTCTCTTAAGGACCGTGTGCTTTCCCACTACACATTTGTGGCTTCTTTAATCGCAAAGCTACGGTAGGTTTTTTGTTTAGAAAAATGATTTTCATATTGTGTATTGGAAGTGAAAAATGATTATTAATCTTGATATTACTATAGTTTTACTGTGTTTTTTGCATTAACATTATACAGTTTTTCTTTGGCTCGAGAACTACAGTATCTGGAAGATAATCTGTTTTCATCTGGATTTGTAGAAGAATTGATAGTTGCATCTAATGGATTTACTTAACAGTGTGAAATAACTTCAAACTGTTCACTGTTCTTTTATTGAATGACTTCTGATAATTTTAAATGAATCAGTGCAAATAAAGGTTTGAAATCTTATTCTTAAGGACCAAGTTTGAATATAGTCATTCAGAATTAATATTTAAATGCATGAGAGACTTTGTAATATGTTGTCTTCTAAATTATTAGGAATGACAAAGTAAGCCATCTGGTTTTTGTGTATCTACTCAGGCATTCCCAGTCATCTGAGCTGTTCACTTGCTCCAGAGATTGCCTCTTCAGTAGAGTTTTTAATAGTAATAAAACTTAGCTGCTCACTACAAATCATTACAGAGCTGAGACTTGGCTTTGAACTTTGAGGTTTTTTCCKCATTTAAAAAGATTATTTTTTGTCTTCCATATGAATTAAACTGCCACCATCCAAATCACTTAGGCTTTTAAAAAGTGTTTTTTTAAATATATTTAGCTGTCTGGAAAGAATATTTTACTATATATAATAAACAGTCGGGAAGTACAGCATATATACATTTAAAAAATATCCATGCTCACTTTTCTGAGTTTTAATTTTAACTCAACTTTGAGTCTTGTTATTAGCAAAGACTCAAAAGGCAATGAACTTTCCTTAGTGAAAAAATAGGCTACATCTCTAAAGGAGAGAGTTGCTATCCAAGTTAGAAAGTTCCAGTCAATGGTGATTCTCTGGATACAGAGAAAATTCTATTTTTTTCAATGTTAAATTTTTATCTTATTAACTTCCAAAAATGTTTTAAATTTCTGTTCAGAATCTTCCCCCCCCACCAAAGAGGCATTTGTTTAACTATTTTGCTTAGTGACAGATCTAAATATCACTAGATTTCTTAGGCAGAATTTGGTGTATCATCATCTACTGTGCTTTCTCACCCTGGAGAGAAAGTAGGAAATAGCTTGGTGAAGGSGCATCTGTCTTGTGTCATCTTCATGTTCTGTTCTTGTGCAGGTGCAGGATCCTGGGTGCTATTCCACTATGGTTCATCTGAGTCATCTGGACAATCACACAGATGTCAAAGCTACCACAAGTACRTTCATGGGGAGAGGATCTGAGGATGAATTAACACAAGATAACTTTTGTTGTCTGTCATCCCTTGCCTTTGTGTTGGATAATTAGCTGCAGTAGGGTTAGAGTTAATGCCAGATGTGGAGGTGTTTCATTCTTACAGATGTAACCTGGTACCRTTGATATTGTGCAGCTGGAGTGCCTGTCTCCTCGAGAAGTTATTGGAAAATTTTACAGCTGTTGAAGTTCTAGTGTAGCTAGTTAGCAAGAAGGGAAAAGAAAATGACTGGAAAGGACCCCCTTGTTATTCAGGCCCTTTCCGCCATCACAGGAAACTGTTGTCTTTTAATCTCTGCTGAAAGGATAAGAAATATGTTTTTTAAAAATGGATTTCTTGCCTTCTTCAGTACTGCAGACAAGATTTTAATACGCGAATCCCAAAGTTCCAACATTTGCAGACTTCTGGGTATTTTTGGTCACTCCTACAATTGGATTAAAGGTCACCTGTCACATGCTGTAAGACTTGGCTTTTGGCTCAAGGCTGCATATGATGTTCACCTCCAAATCAGGCTTCACTATTTCTTTTGTTATCCATTGAAGCATGGGGAGATTAGATGAAGAAAGCAGCTGAGGGTCACTTGTCTCTGGGAACTAAAATGGGGCAGGAGAAGTGGAAGAAGGTGCCTCCAGCAAGCAGGGAATGGAGCATCTGACTTAACYGAGGTGTGCTGGGACCTGAGGCTCTCCCTGTGCTTTTCTACAGCTGGGTGGCAGCATTTCTGCAGTGATTCATGTGCATGGTAAGTTAACTGCAAAAAGASTTTTTGGGAACAGACGTTATGTGCTTACTTCTCCCAGTTGTGACCATTCCTTTTAAAGCAATGCCAGACTCATTGGCTTTCTTGAGTATATGTCTGTGCTGTCGTGGTGAGTCCTGAAAATGTTACTGCAAATATTAGTAGATTCAAGATTTTACRAAATGAGCATGAGTTTATAAAAGCATAGTGCAGCAGCTTGTCCACTGTCCATCCTCTTTCTCCAGTCATTTGGTATCTTCTCTTATATTCACAGTTGTGGTATGCAGGATTCCCCAGCTGTAGACTCTAATGCCAATTTGCTCCATTTATGAATTCTGGAAGATGAATTAAAAAGTTTCAGACTGGCTGCCTCAAAGATCTGAGGTGCTATAGGTTCCTCTACTATGTCTCTATTTATTTCCTTTTTATGCTGTTGTTTACCTTCCACATTAGCAAATTAAATTTTRCTTCAAGGTTGGCTTTTTCAAGCTTTAGACTTTAAGCCTAAAGTCTAGGTCTTGTTATTTTAATCAGCCTGAAAAATTCGTCACCTTCTTGTTGTGAAATTTTCATTGTAGAGTAATCAAACATCCTCTTTCTGAGATCTTTAGCCYCTCACTGTGAAATTTGCTTCAATGGATAATTTTTAATCTTTCCTTTGAATTTGTGTTTGTGTTTCTCTGTCCTTTAYGTAACTCAGATTTTGGAGTGGATGCAGTTTTCTAGGAACACTTTCACTAGTACTTTACACATAATCATGTTCATTACCCTGCTTCTGATTTTCCATTTTATGAATGGCACTTTGATGCTCCCTGAGATCAGGCTGAGCCAGTTACTGTGGTTATGCTCTTTATTCCTTGAAGCACTTCCTGGTGCTTGGCTGTGTTGAAACAGATTTGGATAGTGACTACTTCAGTAAGTAATTCAAACAATTCTGTATCAGTAACCTGTCTTCATTTACTATCCCACCAGTGTGTGTTCTAACTGAAAACTTTATCAGCAAAGATTTTATATCACTGTCTGTGTCAGCTTGTAACAATATTGAACAGCATTTGGTCAAGCRCTATCTCTGCGACAAACAGTAGTGAAGTCATTGTTAACTGAACTTTTACTATTAGCAACTCAATTAGAGAGCGGTWCTGAGTAAATTTTTAAATCTGATATATCCTTTTACTACTACTTGATGTCTTAGGTAAACTTGAACTTTATGGAATTAAGTCTAACACCTTGAAGAAAGTCAAATATTCATCAAAATAGCTCCCCTGATCATCGGATCAGTGATGTTGTAAGCTATAGTAGGTTTGTTAAAGAAGACTTTTCTTTCAATAAAACTTCATTAACTGTCATTAATAGCATTTTACCTTCTAACTYCTTTTTTGGTAAGAGACTCAAAGTAACTGTTCAGTGGGACAAGTATGTTATCTAGACTGTAAATCCCTGGGTACTTGTCTTGCCATTCCTATGTCTTGAAATTACAAGTGAAGTCTTCAGAGCCTTGTGAAATTCCCCAGTTTCTAGGTTTGTTAAAAATAGTAATTTGGAAGGCTTCTCTGTTCATCTGAAACAGTAYTTTTCAGATTCATAGATGCAAATTTTTGGGTGTACTGATTCAAAAATGCATAGTTTAAGGGGGTTCTTCCTTTGTTATAGACACTGCTTCATATGTGGTCATAATGCAGGATACACATTTTTCTGCTTTGTTTAAAAAAAGAAAATCACATCTGCTGCACTCTTTCTTATTCTGTATCTCTGTTTATGATTTTATCAACTGCATATAACAATGAGATGTCTGACTTAAGATTCCTTTTGTTCTTGCAGTATTTTAAAATACTTTATTTCCCTTAACACCAGTTTCATTAACTGCATTGGGTATTGATATATGACTAGCTTGCTTTAACTTCCCTTATTGGTTACATATGTTTAAATCTGAAACTTGTATTTGTCACCATTAACTTTCCCTTTCCCACATACTTAATGTGCTTCCATGTTTCTTGCTGTTTAAACAGCCCCTGTCAACAGGATTCAGTTGCCAGTTTATTTACATTGATATGTTCATGGATTTGTGACTCATCTTCTAATTCTGGGGCATTCTTTTAAGATAAATGACTATTAAGAGACTGCAGAAATGTAGTGAATATCTGTAACAAAACTGCCCTGTTATCCTAATAAATTGTTACACATGAACATATGATTTATCTTCATTTTTGCTAACCCAGCAGGCTAGGGTTATGCTTTCAATTAAAATGACTTAGCTGAAATAATTAGGATTTTTTGCAATCAGTGAGTATAAATTTGATAAAGGAGCCTAAATTATTTCATAGGGTTTTGTCTGACCTGTGTGCTTTGTTAGCAAATCCTGCTAGAGAGCTTGGAACCGTTATTGCTGGAAAACCTATTAGAGTGGCTTCATCAAGCTGCAGCTAAATATTGGTGCTGTGAGTACCGTATTTGATATGCCTACAAAACATGCTTCCTATTTTCCAGCTTTTCTGTGATATGCTGGTCATCAGTGGCTCTATACAATAGACTTCAAATAATGAACTGTATGCCTTTTAGACTGACTCTTCCCTTGTATCCACAGGCTATGGCTATAGGCTTTGGCCTTGGTGGGCTCGGATTCATGTTCTTTTTCTTCCTTCACCCTGGCTGCTCAGGAACACCCTCTGCTCCAGGTCTATGTTCTCCAGCACACTCCATGCCAGAGCAGGTTTTGCTCTGTGGTTACCCSTTTTGGCTCTTCTAGGCTCTCATCCTTAACTGCAGAACGGTCCTTGTGCTCAGTCTGCAGGACCTGTGTCCTCCCTAAATGAATGCTATGGTTTGAACATGGTTGGTCTCTACCACAGCCCTCTGGGGGGGGCTTCCTTGGAGGGGCTGCGTGGTGGAACGGGCTGGCGTACGATGTCATGGCTTTGCAGACTGATGGAAAAACGCTTGGCCTTTGACTTGGAAAGGTCTGTGAGAGTCATGGCATTCGTTCTTGCGTGCTCCTGACTCTGCCTGGTTAGCAGGGTAAGAAACRGTAGCAGCTTGGGAAAGAAAGCATTTCTTGGGAGCATGGGGCATAGCAGCTATGTTTGCATTTACAGACCAGTGGGAATGGATATGTAGAGTGAAACAGCTGGTGCTGAGGTCCTGATGTCCACACTATACTTTTTTAAAATACTTTGGACTATCACCAGTTAAATTCCCCTGAAAGGGAGCCATCTCATGYCCTGAATATCCAGTGCACATCAAAGCACCGTAAGTGGAGATGTTTGGGAGGCTGAATTCCAAAGTTGATTCCTGAGTCAAGCGAAAGCACAAAGGTAGGCCAGGTAAAGTTTCTTGTCTCAGCTACAGTGCATATGATTACTGGGACTAACTTCTCAGGCTGTAACAGATGTTGCTAGTACTCCTTCAAGGCAATTAGTTCAGCACTGAGACTACTCTGAAGGTTTTTCTGCCAGGACAAAGATAAACTGGAGTTTRTATTTGCTTGTTACTGTGCAAGTTTAAGCTAAATTGCAGGAGCCRTAAGTATTTGGGCATGAGGTGAAAATTCCTCCACTTTGTAATAATCTCAACTCAACAATTAATCTGCTTAAAAAAAATCTATTTGCTCCATAGATGTGCTAATACATACTGTTAAATTATTCTCAGTCCTACTCCTATCATATCTAATTTTCTCCTTTTATAGCATACCTTAGTGCACAGACATTCATGCCAAGTAATACATTATTCACAAGTACCAGAGCTGTATAACAGTATGTAACTCAGGCTGCATTGAATCCTYCTCCCAAGTGTTATTTCTTGTTTCCTTTTCCATAGTAAATGAGTCCTTGCCTTCAAAAGCATGGGGGAATGGCAAGGTGCAGCCAATGCTAATTGTGCAAGAAATTGGTGAATCAACACAGGTCGTCTTGAGTTTGATTCAGCTCCATGCTTCACCTTCGAAATTGCCATCCTGCTATAAACATACTGTGCAATGTGGATTACGGTGAGAAACAGGCTATGGTTGTCAGACAACCCCCTTGGGGAAAAGAGTATCTTGCTCTAATGTCGGTGCAGGCTTTACCATTCTAATCACACACATGCTTAGGGCTCACTAAACTTTGTGTATGTGCTTTGTTTTATTTTTCAACTAGTGCTTAAAAACCTCTAACATTCCCACATGGACCTGCCTAAATTTGCATAAAAATCGTCTGTAGATGAGGCCAAATTTCTCTTTCCCTTGACTGCTCGCAGGGTTTGTTCTGTGAATGCCTGAAATCTGATGGATGGTTGAGAGGAATACTGATTTGTATTTGCTTTATTTTTAATAGGCTGTGGATTAGAGCTGTGCTTCCTTGTGCTGTTATCTCATCCATGCTTGTAAGCAAAGCAGCTTTTGTCCAGGCTCTTTTTGAACTTGAGCGCAAGAATTCCTAGGCATTACCATACTGCAGAAGTATTTGATTTAGTAGGTGCAGCCTTTCTTTTAAGAAAATGTTTGGCATGATACTAAGTGTCTCTCTTTTCTTTTCCTTCCTGTGGGATGCCAGATTTTTGGAAATGATGTGCTTTTGACTGCCCCCCCCCAAAAGAAAAGAATTTACAAAGTCCACTTCGAACATTGCATCTTGCCTACCTAACTTCCTGTCTTTCAGTTTCAGCTGGATATGACATTTGCTTGATTTTCTCTTGAAATTATTGTGCAGTATTGTTGAGGTGTTAAATACCCATTTTGCCCCAAAGTGGCTGGATTTTAGTATTATGTTCTTGGTAATAGTAGGGATACGTTTGCTTCTGAGATCTTGCTCTTTTAATAGTATTAATAAAATTACCATACTGGGCTAACTCTTAAGGAAGTCTAGTTTCTGTAGGAATGTCAGCTATATCAAAATGTTATATCTGGAATTTATCTGTCTTTTGTGAATGAGATTTAATAAAAATGAAATGAACCAAACTTTTGGTTTTATGCAGTTCATTTCAGAAGTTGGATAGTGCCATAAATAGCTTTAAATTTATATAGGATTTTATAGAGAGAGTAGGATATGTTCTTTGCCATAGAATAAATCAGGATTCTGGCAGAAATATTTAATTTRGTCTAAGATATTATATCTTCAATACAAAACCCCCAGAATTATTATTAATGTTGGACAAAACCTTATTTGTGTAAGAACTAAACAAATTTGTAAATGGTGTGGCTTGGCCAGCATAATTTTATTGCAAGTTTATAAGATAAAACCAAAATGTTAAGAGAACTTCAAAGGAAACAATTGAAATCTTGTGAGGTCAGTGACAACATGAGGATGGGGGGAAAACTCTACTAAATTATTGCATAGATTTAATTAATAAAATAACCCCCCTTAAGATCAACTGATACCTCTCTGGATAAAGTTTCAGGTATATGATGCAAATCTTTGTGGTTGTATTGGATAGAGTGCTCTGCAAAGTGCACTCATTCCAATTCCAAAACAGCAGTGAAAACAGAAGTAAAAATGATGAATTCTCCTACTGTAAGGCTCGAACCAAGCTTTTTACTTTATTCAGCAGGTTATTTCTGCTTGTTTGTGTTAATGGAATAGATATAGAATATTCCATTAAAGAATTATTAACATTTTGAATATCTGCAAATTAACTATCTCATAGTCTTACTCCAGTATGAAAACTTCAGTCTTTTATCCAATATAAATGACAGGGAAAATTTTTCTTTTCTGGTACTGTCCAATAACTTGACTGTTTGCTTTGACATCAGATTTCTCTATATCGTATTGGTATTTACTACCACCCTTTTCCCAGGGGAGAAGCTCCAGGGAAAGCTTTTTGAATTGGTAATGCTGTCCTTCCTTGCATGGTTGTTCAGTTATGTATTTTTGAAAGCTTTTTATGAGTGTTTTTCTTCAGCTGAGTCTTTTTCATCCTCCTGTTGGTGATGTAGCTTTTGTTGGTGTTGCATGCTGTCTGCCCTCAGGGTTTCTCCCTTAGAGCTGGCACTGGACRATACTAGTTCTCAAACTGACCCTTCCAGCTTCATAGGAGGCACCTTTCAACTCCTGGGCTTTCCAGACTTCTCAAGTTCGACCTCCACAAGATAGCCTTGCAGCACCATTTGATTTGGATTCATTCTGAAGAAGCAAAACTATGTGAATTCCTTTGCTGATATTTAAAAAAACAGATCATAAATTTTATTCTAGCTAAGTGTTTACAAAACGAATATAGTTACAGAAGAGTATCATCAAATAAACCCCCCAGTTCTGCAGAGATCGTGCCTGGTGTGCTAAGCTGTTGCATGGCATTGTGTTTCTCTGCAGCATCTCTTGGCTTTAAAAGCTCAGGCCTTCGCCCCTGTGGCTCCATCTTTCCRAATGCTGTTCTGGTCCCTCTCTGACTGCACTTCTCAGGATGCTGTTGAGACCTTACCGGGATGCTGAGGAGAGCTAATGATTCTTCAGAGCAGTGTATAGGGACTTCCACTTCCCTTTTGCTCATACTGATTAAGTTAGGGAAAGTTTTATTGTGCCTTGATTAATTCTGAGTATTAGTAAGAATGCAAATGAAACATTGTTTATCTGGGGCCCTGAGTTTGTCTTTTGATATGCAAACACACTTTGATATGCTGATTTCCGTTACCACAATTACCTTCGTCTTTGGGAAGGCAGTTGAATTACAATTCTGTCCAACTCCTCCCTTCCCAGATGATATGACTTCCACTGTTAAGTTTTTCCATGGTTTCATAATTATGTACAAATTCTATATTGTAGCAATTATCTGAACAATGTTTCTGCTACTCTAACAATATCAAAATATATCTTTCTTTCTATGAAACTATCTATGATCTATGTTAATAGAAAAGATAATCAACATCAGCAAAGATACTTATTAAAYGCAGTATGTTTATGAAACTAAGCTGTGCTGCTAATTGCTGAACAATATTACATAGTAGTAGTAAATAAATAGCTTATAGTAATAAATACAGTAATAGCTTATAGTAATGTTTATTTTCAGACAGGTTTGGGAGTAAGGTAAATGTCTCTGTGCTAAAATGTTCTGGAACACAAGTCGTCTTTTTGCTTAGATATTGGACAGTGATTTCTGGTGCAGGCTTCTACAGCTGGAAGGAGGCATATTCCAAACCACGGCAGTGAGTTCAGAGTACTTTTATCTCCTTTGTCCACAAGTTTGCGTGTAGCCCACACAGTTTGCTTGTGTGCACACAGTTGTGTAGTTTGTGTGTAGTTTTAATTACAGACTACTTTGAGTCCTGAACAGAATTTTTATTCTGACCTCAGTGAACAGTACTCAAAGGTGTTGTGTATAATTATAGGTCTCATCTGTGTTGCTTTTAACTGCAGTCTTGCCAAATCAGTGTGGCAGGCTTTCTTCCTAGCTGCAGTTAACTTTTCATTCATTAAAATAACTGCTGTGCCATTTTTAGCCCAGTAGCTATCTTGCTGCTGTCACACGAATATGCATATCCCTTGTTTTCCTYCAGCTCTTGCATTTTTGTGTCTTGAACAGTTGGCATGCAGGTCTGGTGAAGGCCCAGCTGAGAGGGATGCAGCTTTGCACACCTTTAGTGTGCTTTGACCTCTTAAGAGCTTCCCAYCCAGCACTCATTTCAGGTAAAACCAATTTAAATTATATTTCTGGAGTTTGCACTGGAGACAAACTGCTCCTGAGGCCAGTACCAGCCTTGCAGAGAAGGGCCTGGCAGCGAAGTAGCTTGCATTTGTGCAAGCTTGCAGAGCTGCATGTCTGAACTAGAGCCCTGAGCAATTCCTGCTGCAGCAGTAGGTCTGTCTCTGGGCTCGAGAGCTGGTGGGCTTTCCGCAGACATCTGCTTGGTTAAAAATGCAGGTTAAATACATGTCTCTAACATCGGTGTCTGGATGTGCCTTTACATCTTGGTATAGCAAACCAGCAGGTTTGTTTAGAAAACCTTTTTAAATTTTCTGCAGGGCCATTTGTTAATGTCAAACCTGAGTATTTTCTCCCCAGGTGTTTGCCCTCTTTCTCCCTCTGCAGTGACATAGATTATTTGCATTTTGCAGGCCTTTATCTTGGCTGGTTTGGCTCAGTTATACCTCTCAACTCTTTTCCTACAGGAGTCTTTGAGTAAAATATTATCTACGCCTATGCTTAGTGAATAACAGCTTTATAAATGTCATATTTATCATATATTTGGTTATTTTTCATGAGCAAGCTGCTGTTGGGAGCTCTTAAAGAATCTGCTTAATGTTTGTCTAAACAGAAGACAAGATTTGTATGTGAAAAATATTCACTCATTTGGTGTCTTTATAGCTGACTTGCCTTTGCATGTTGCTTCTCAGTGGAAACACATATGGAGGACTGTTCATGGTGCTATTTTTATTYTTGGTTTGTCTTTTAGGATATGGTGTTCTATTATAGGGTATGGAGCTAGATAATGTGTTCAGTGTTGTGGATATAATAAAGAAGGATCTTGTAAAGCTTTTGCTATCTAATTATAGTCTATCTTARCCCACAGTGTGTCCATACATCTCTTCCTTATTCTGAAAGGCACCATAAACAGTAGACGTGCCAAAAAAAATTAAAGCACCCTAAGTAAACAACCACATGGCAGAGTCCATATGTTCTAAAATTAGGCTCATCTTTGTAACAATACATTACTTCTGCATCTAGAAGGGGAACTCAGACAACTTCTCGTGTGCCGAAAGAATCCTACTGCATCTTTAATGACTATCAGTGTATTAATTGCTTCCTGTGATATTTTTCAATGTAGTCTTTTGAAATCAAGGAAGAAAGGAAGGAGGAAGGCTAGCTGTTAGAATAAATGTATCATAAAGTTTAAATACTGCTTTCAGTCGTGCTGATGTACCTTTTAAATTTGTCCCTTAAGTTAATGTGCTACCCCAAAGTGAACTCTGCATTTTATATGAGAAACTGGGATCCAAGTCTTGCGTGCTTCATGGAGGAGATCAGCTGTGCAGCAGTCTGTGCTATGGGTGAGTCCTGCTACATGCCTGCCTGCTGCCTGGCAGTCCTACCTCAGTGCTCCAACCCTGCTCTTTCCAGACTGCATTTCAGGTGGTTGAAGAAGGTAAAATTGACCCAGGGACCCAAGGCAGAGGATGATTTGCCTTTTGCCTCTAGGATTTTGCCGTAAGGCGCACAGTGTGGTGTCACCTGACTTCCTTGGAAGCAAGTACAGGGAGGTTTGATGTGAGCACCTCTGGGCTGATGGCAGCTGGGTTTATGGGCASTGGTGCAATACCTGAGGCAGTGATAGGAAGTGTGCATCTGGCCAACGATTCTGACCACTTTGGGGGTAAAGAGGGCTGTTGTTTGGACTTAGCTTGCTTATTTTCTTTTTTTCTATGGAAGTCATTTTATGGCTGTAGATGAAGTAGTTTAATCCATTAAAAAGCACRACAGGCTTGATCAGAGCAGCCTATGCTAATGAATGAGTTGAGTGTTTGGGGATTTGTAGCAATCTAGTCAATAGGCTTAGAAAAATCAAAATATGTACCTGCCTATAGTCTTAGCAAAATATACTGAAAAATTGTTCACAATTTCTTTAATTTTTTTGACCAGTTCTCTTGCTGTGATTTCAATGAATAGCTGCTACCTTTCGTAAGTAGTTCTTGGTGCCCTGGTGTCCCTTGTCTTGTCTCACATGAATATTCAATTTTTAGAAATGAAAAGTCTCAAAGGCTTCAATTTTTCAAAACATATACCCATCAAATGGAATGCCACATATCTGCTTGTCTGTTTTGGTGAGAAGTGTTCTTGTCCTGAACCATGACTGTCATGTTTCTGGCCAAGGTCAGAAATTATTGTGCCAAGGTTTTCCTTGCAGTAGCTTTTAGGTTCAGTGGCAAATCTAATGTTCTGAGCAGAAGCAGCTGCTGGGTAGAAACGTAAGTAGCGACAGCAGTGTTTTATGCTGGGAAAATGGGATTCAGAGAAGTAGTTAGCAAGAATTATCCACCTGGAAATTGTAGTTTAACTGTCTTCTGATAGCCCTCATGAAACAAAACTGAAGTGATCTGCTTGTCCTGAGCTGCTTGAGTATTTGCTTCAAATCTGTTTTTGAGAGATGTTTTTGTTATGGCTAAGA
Organism: Rhea americana; assembly: GCF_003343005.1. NCBI lineage: Eukaryota > Metazoa > Chordata > Aves > Rheiformes > Rheidae > Rhea > Rhea americana. The sequence goes on along the minus strand of NW_028187177.1, from coordinate 3,125,553 downwards.
AAGTATTACCTCCTAGGACTCCCACTGTTCTCTGTGCAAAGCAGTAGTCCCAGCATGGTGATTACATTAGAAAGCTCTTAAAAAATAAAAAAAAATAAAAAGCCTTTAATATCCTYATGGTCAGTTTTACTTTAGATTGGAGAGTTTGGATGTGGAACATAGTTATGCAGTGAAAGATAAAACTGCAGGTCCTAGATGGTGACTTTGTGTTTGGATGAATTATAATTTATTTTGTCAGTCTCAGGTAGACTTTAAAAGCCTCTCTCTMTATATATGTATATATATAAAAGGCAATGTCTTAATTCTCCCTCTGTTGTATACTCTGACCCATGTATTAATTCAAGGCAAGGGTTTTTTCTGAGAGTAACTTTGGCCTTCCCAAGCTGTTGGAAAGGAATTGAGCACCATGGGCCATGCAGGAGGCAAGCAGGATGCTCCCAAGTGTGGAGCTTGGCAAGTGACATCTGCTTCTCCCTCTTGAATAGGTGAAGATGTTGAGGAAAAATACTATTCCAAGAAGACTGTTTTGTTTGCTGCTATTTGCCTCAGTTCACTCTTTGGTTCTCACAAAAGCTTCCATTAAGAGTGTCTAAATTCTTAAGATGATGAGTCAGAGTGCTACAGGTTTGAACATCTTCTAAAAATAAATTGTTTCTGCAAACAACGTCCCTTTTAAAATGCTGTTAAGACATGATGTGTGAAATGATATGCAGTTAAGTCAGCAGTGCAGATGTACAACATGCACCAAGTCACTTAAATCAGACTGCAAAACAAAGGAGTTGCTTGCTGTGAGGTGGAGCGGTTATTCAAAAAGCAATTCATGCTACAACCAAATACCTCTCCATGTCCTGTTGTACAGCAATAACATAAAGCAAGGAACGCTCATAAGAAAGCTAACATTTTGACGTTGGCCTATTTTGAGCACACATTCCAGCTTCTGTYTGAATGCATCTAAAATGAGAGCTTGTTTACTTCTGTTTAACATGTTATCCCTTTCACTTTACATTTGCTTCGTAAGATGGTGCTGTAAGTGCAGTGACTGATTCAGTGAAGCTATACCTGTGAAAAGCTTTTTACCCTATTTAATCTGTCTCTTCTGAGGTAGCTAAATTTATGTGATAGAATGCTTATATTGTGATATAAGTTACAGTAAGGGGAAAAGCGCATGCAATGAACTCTCTGAAAAAAGTCAAAGATGGTTTATTTGAATATCTATGTGATCAGAGCAAGATAATTGCCTTTCCTGAGCTGCTGAAGGCAGCCAGCAGCACCCTTGACTTGATTGCTTATGCTAGGTGACTTTCCAGGTGCCCAACAAGCAGAGATGATCAGAGATGAAATCTAGCTGCTTTTTGACCTTTTTTGTTCATTTAGTGTGAACACTTGACCTCTCCAAAACTGAGTTTACTAGCTTGAGCAGTAAGTCTTTTTGTAGTGACTGAAGTATGCAGAGGTATCTGTCTCCATCACTCTTCTGGCAAAGGACAGTTGCTCTGACCACTCTTTCTTCCCAGTTTCTTGCACTGCACCAAGGAGCAACTACTTATGTAAATAAAATCTCCAGAGGACTGAGGTCTCTTGCTTTGTGTCCCTGTTATCTACAAAATGTGCAGGCAGCCCGAATTTAATCCAAGATTTTTCTTGTGTCTTCATCCACTCATTCCTTAATTGATCTAGCCTGCCAACTGGATATTCAGCCACACTGGCAGCTTGAGCGACATGCATGATTATCCACCAAGAACTAGGCAGAAACTGCCAAATTATTTCATAGAGATCACTGATTAGCCACCTGCTTGATGTGACTTTCCTTGCTATTGAAGTAAGTGTGGTGGTGGTAACATGAAAAACTTCCGTAGAACTGTTGAGCCACTTGGCTCAAATATTTGCCCTCTGAATAGCATGTGTATGGTTGTATTTTAGCCACACCGTGTTTGTCGTTTGTGGATCTTCAGCTGAAAGATGTCAGCAAAGTTTCAAGTGGAGGGAGAAGTGTTTGGGTTCAGCCCTAGCAGTGTAATTCAGAGCTCTAAAGGCAGGGTGGGTGCTTCTGGGTTTGAATGAGTAATCCCTCTTGGCTGACAATTTTTGTAGTTACTGAAGGAAAAGCATATTGATACTCGAATGTAGCACTGTAGCGTGCAACACTGCAGCCTCATTTTCCTCTAGTTTGTTGGCATCCCAAGACAATCCTTGAGGATGATGATCCAGCAGTGTTGGGTACACAGTACATCTATGGAATCATAAAATTATGCCTGCACTGAGTAAAGAAACAGAAGTAGATTCTCATCTCTATTGTGTGTGAGAAAGTTCAGCAAAACATTCAGTTGTAGGATTTTGGCATACTGAATGATACCTTTAATTCAGAATGTTATAATCTGAAAAACAAAGTGATGATACCACTTGCACATGAATGTCATAGAATGCAGATGAGATGCAGGTTTTCTAGACCTGGAGGTTATGACGGATCCGGGGAATATTGCACCTGATAGCAGCAGATCGAGCACATAGTTGGTAAAGTGCAGCATAGATGTGTGTGCCCATCCCTCTACAGATGGGATCCACTGGCATTTGGTCCACTTCTGCTTTTCTTTTGTTGGCTTTTAATGTTCACTTCTGCAGCTCTTCCATGAACTTTTTTTTTTTGTAGGCTTGACAGAGTGTTAAATGACTTCAGGAGTTTATATGCTGTTACTCTGAGCCTTAATGAGTGTGTTGATTGTGCCTAATGCCTTCTATCTGTGTTCAGGATCCAATCTTGTTATCTCTGAAATCAAAGCAAAAAACTGCATTTACTTTCAGGGAAACAGAACAGGGTTCAGCTTTGTTTGGTTTTTAATAAAGCTCAATGTATAAGCTAAATGCACATGAAGCATCTTCACATARCCAAATAAGATTCAAATATAGATTTTACTACAAATAGTACAGCTTTGATTATGAGATCAGAAGCAGGTATTCTCTTAYAGCTTCCTCAGAAAATGATTGTTCCTCACTTGAAAGACATCAGGTGAAGTGCAACCAGAACAAAAGAATTGTTATTTCTGTCTGAAATAGAATTATTGTCAGTCTTTTATGATCATCATAGAAATCTGTTTTATAAAATGGTACAGCTGTCTAGATGATACATTAGATCTTTTTTAAAAGGTGATAATTTCCTTTATTCCTTTATCATTTTTTTCTGACAAAAAGTGTTTATTTTATTTTTACTTTTTGACTGTAATGAAGACCTTAAAGGTCTGATTCTGACCTTGCTTTTACACAAACTTCAGTAGAGCTGCTCTCAGTTTACACCTGAGAACAGAAACTTTGTTTCTCTGGGTAAAGTGTTTTGAAATTTGTGATTAGGCYTATTGAGAAATCTAAATACTGAACCAGCCGTAAAAGCCGGCTTTCATAAAATGAAGGAAAATTCATGTAATTTTCAGAAAATTCATATATCCAAACCTGACAGAAAGCTTGATAGACTTCTGCATTCACTGAGCCTGTCTGAATTGCATCGGCAGGTGAAAAGCCTTTCTGACTGAGCACTGTGGCATATGTCTCTGCAGATGGAAGAGCTGATGATGAACCAGTTTGTGCAATTGGATGAACCAATCTACAACTGCATTTTATTTCCTGATGAGAACTTATTTTCAGTGTTTTAAGTGAGTATCTTGTTGCTGAGAATTTGGCTTAAAGTACACAGTAAATTGTAACTGAGCTCCCTGGGGGGATCTGATGTTCTGCATATGAATGGTAAAAAATATTTGCGGAGCGTGTTTGTGCCAGCACTGAAACTGTGATAGTTTATGCAGTCCTGAGAGCAGGAGGAAACTACTGGCTGACACATGCAATCATGTTCTCTGGTGTGACATTTCACTGAAGAGCAGTAGCTTCTGTTATCTGCCATAGTTAAAGTAGTTTAGATGCAGAAGAACATATGACAACTATGTCCACAAAACCTTTTTTAATGCGGTTTCAGGAGTGTTACCACCTGTTCACACCATACATCTTGCTTTAAAATATTTTSTTACTCTCCATAAGAGCCTGAAATGGTTTCTGAAAACCTGCCCACCTTCCCTGGGTAGGGCAAGAAGGATTCACCACTACTGACTGATTTTGAAAGGCAGTTCTCAAGGTTCTGCTGAGATGTCATCAGATTCTTGATTTGCTCTGTGTTGCAGACAGGCCTACATCTCTCCCCCTTTTCTGCTTTCTCAGTGTGCCCTTAGTTCTTCTGTCGTCTTCTCTAAGCACAAAATTTTGCAATTCACGTACTTGTAGTGTGAGCCAAAGGGCTTTGATACCCTCTGTTGCAGGCAGTAATTCAACCAAATCTTGATGCCCCTGCCTATCTTTCCAAATGATTTTGACTTGTAGGGAATATCTGATCTGCTCAAAAGCTGTAAAATCAAGGAACTGTGGATTTTTCATTATCATTGAAGAATTATGAGMAACAATATAATCTTTTTGTATCTGAAACCTTGCCTAATGATCACTTACAAGCCCAGGTTCTTAGACACTCATGCTATGTTTCTGTGCCAGTTATGTCTTCTCTCAAATCACTGCCAGTGTTTATTTGGTGATAAAAAGTCCTTTAAAAGCTAGCMACATCTCTTATGTATTCCCAAGCTTTTAATTCAGCTCAGAAAGGTGAGCTAACACTTTTTAGAAACTGTGGTTCTGGAACTGCTCCTTAAAACTTCACTAGTCTTTGCTAAGGCATGACTTATCTTGAGTCTAATCTTTTCCTCTTTTTCTTCCTGTGGTCCTCTGATCTAAACCAGTATTATAACAAACATCCCATTATTGAAGTTAAYACAGAGTATACTAGAATTATTACAGAATATCCCCAAACCTTTCACTTTTCTTGGTCATGATCTATTGTGGTTTTGTACAGAACAAAATTCTTTGTCTAGAACCTTAATTACTGAGTTACTRTTCTTAAATGTGGCTGAGTTTGAGTGTGAGGTTCTCCAGTTAATTCTGTTGTGTGTCAGCATAACACTGAAATCTGGGTAATTCAACATGAACCAAAAATGATGCCGTGAAGAAAAGGTGGGGTGTTAAATTTGGAGCTGTACATCTCTCCATTGGCTTGTGGCAGGTAAATAGAAATCTGAATCTTTAGGAAAGTTGGCAGATATATTTTAGCATAATCGTTCTGTTTTTATTTCTGAGATGGTAAGCTAAACTTTGTGCTGGGTGTGGTCTGCAGGGCAGATGCCCAAGGCTGAAGGACAGCAAGGTTATATCTTAGTGAAGTGCTGCTTCCTCATACAGCCTGTTCTAAGCTCTTCCTGTATGTTTTGCTCTTTACGCCTTTGGAAATTTCACAAAGCACCAGTTCCAACCCTTTACCAGTGTTACCAGCTRGAGACTGGTGGTTAGGGGTGTTAAGGGTCCTTTAGCCTTATTACAAGAGTGGGCCTCCAAGTGTGGTTTGACCTCCTGGCTGTCCTGGGCCGTGGTCCTCAGCACAGCTTTGCGCAGTGCGATGCTTCCTGGACTGCAGCAAGCCTGCACGGCTCAGGTGTAGACAGACATTTCATCTGGCTCACTTCCTGCTGGATTTACATTTTTCAGTTGTGAATATCATTCCCTCCTGTACCAATTAGCTTTTCTSTTGAAGATGACAACATTTAATTGAGCTTGAAAAGCAAATGAAAATGCACCCTTTTATTGTATTATCTGCTTGTATTATCCTGATGTTACTTGAAATGTTCTTGCCCCTTGATAAAAATTTTGGTACATATCTTTGGATTTCCAATTTAGCAACTTTGTAYTGGGTTATTGATCTTTAAGTTTTGTCTGTACTATGAATATATTTTACAGTTTTYGTCTGTGCCAGGATATCTGTGGTCACATGTAACATCCACAGAAATCAATAAAGACTTTTGTTAATACTYCATGTTGCATCTGGGCACCTACATTTGAGCATAAATAGTTTTTAATGCCCCATGGTTGTTAGTTTAGCATTTCAWAATATAGGAATCCTCACATTAGATGAGGACAAGGTCTCCCTGTCTGTGCTCTKGCCGAGCTCTGAAAAGCTGGCTCTGCCTAGAGACGAAGGAAGGACGTGAGAAACATCTATAGGAAGATGCGAGTGTAGCTTGCTCCAGCAGACTTTTGCTTCCTCCTTATATTGGTTAGAAACTGAATAAAGATGAAAACTAGGAGAACTTACACGCCTCAGTCTGAGAAGTTCTTGTCACTAAAAATAGCTTTATCTCTTAACTGGGGATATTTTTCCTCTAACCTTCCTCTACTGCTAATTGAATCCTCTTCATCTGTCAGTAACAGTGCGAGTTTTTCTTAGTCTCCTACATAAACAGGTTAAATTCTATTTATTTTATACAATGTCCTGAATTGTGCTGTATCATTTGCATTTAGATCTATCTTGGGTTTTTAAAGTGTGCTTTTCATAATTACTTTTTAGGCTATATTTTTTTCATAAGCATATTTTCATACCTCTTAGCTTATATTTACACAGCTTTGCAAATCACGTGTTTCATGCAATCTGTCTCTGCTTCTGCTCAAGCGTAGTTACTGATAAGAGGCCAGCACTTTTAAAGTGGGTGATAAAGTCAGGCTCTTAAATCTATATTTAAACACCTGAATATAGGTTGGGTAGTTTTACAGGTATTTGTGCTCCTGCTGATTTAATGGTAGCTCTGGCTGTATGGAGGTGGAAGGGCTCGTGGTCTTGCTGTAGGTGAGGGAGCTTAATTTAAAGGCCAGGGTGGAAGTGGCTGCCCTTGGCTCCCGCCTGGCTGTGCGTGCGGAGATGAYGCTGTGCCCTCTTACGAGCAGGGAGGGGGAGAGAACTTGTAACTCGATCTGTGTGCCGGAGCAGCGGTGCTTGTTCACCAACATCAATTGATGAATTAGCGTCCGGTGCTGAAAAAGGTTTAATTATATGCTACTGTGTATCTCAAATAGCTCATCTTGGAGAGTGGTCTGAAGTCTCCCWCGTGCTTAATGGCTCAATTTATTGAGAAATGAATCCTGACTAATGTATAATTCATCATAGACAATTTTATGCAGCAGACAGTGCTGATGGGAACCAGTGGTGACCCTGAGAAGTGTCCAATGCATAAAACAAATAGCTACTGTGGCTGCTGCAGCGCGTTCCTGTAGGAGTCTCCCCCCGTTTCCTTCTGGCAGGTTGTCCCTGCTCCGTGTGCAGGCAGCCTCCTGTCGGATGCTTTCGCAGCGGGAACGTGCCGCCCCTGCCCTGCCCTCCCTGCTCTCCAGCCGTAAGTTCCCCCTGCCATTGCACAGCTCACTGTGCCAAGCAGCAGCARCCTAGAGATGAACCGTTTTTTGCTGGTATGGCAGGCAGTTGTGTGCTATGGATGTACCTGCTGTCRCTGTGCTGTGCCTGATGAGCCTGCATCAGAGATGATGCATTGCTCTGATGTAAATTAAATAATGTATTCCACACGTGTTTTCTTAGCCATGTAAGAGTGCCCACACCAGATTGGCCCGAGGGTGATCTAGCCCAATCCTCTGTTCTTTGATGGTGTCCCTGAAAGGATGCTCGGAGAAGAGTGCAGGGCCAGGGCAATAGTGGTGAGACTCCCTAGGATACCTGCCCTCTCCCAGTGATTTGTGGCTAAATAAYGGATACCGCCTTGTTTTCAGTTTGCTGGTTATTGCTCATAGCTTTCCTCCCTGGAGAGTGGAGAAGCCTCCTTTAGGAGGGGGATCTCAGCATGGAGACTGATTGCATGTACATCACTACAGYGCTGTTGGTATTTCTTATGGACTCTTGAAGACCTTGCCTGATGAAACAAGGTGTGGTTGTTCTGCTTGCTTTTAAAAACTGATTTCYGTTTCAGAGAAATCTTGCATTACACATTTTTCAGCTTGTTCACAACAAATACATCGCTTCTCTTTATTCTTCTTGTTGTAGGTCACGCAATTCAAAATGTGTTTTTTCCCTAAAGGAATAACAAGTTGATAAGAATTGCCTGAAAGTTCTGTTAACAGACAGATCAATGCTGTGATCGTGTTTTGTGTCTTTATGTGTTTGGACATTGAAWTCAGTGGCCACCTGACCTTTTCTTAATTAGGACTGCAGGTTTTTTGTTTAAAATCTTGGAGCTACATCACTTCAAAAGTCATGTTGTAGAGTTATCTACAGACCTGCCTTGGATTGGTGTTCTCAATTTTCATCAATTCTGTGGTAATCCATTCCTTTAAGAAAGGACRGAAGGTGTTTTTTATGCTCTCCTCTCTCTAACAGCATGTCCTGTGGAGTTGGGCTGCCCAGCGGGGCATGCTGATGGGCCACTCGAGCACCCGGCGAGGAGGCTGAGCGGCTTCTAACGGTTTCTGCCCAGGAGCTGGGTGGTATGTTTTGATCTTGTTTGGTTTTCCCTAGGGAAACCAAAGGGAAAAGTCAGTCCTGATAATCTCCATCACAGAAGTTTCTTCTTCAGTTTCAGCTTCTCCCAGAGCTCCTGTGTGGTTCTAGGTCATATAGCTTGAATTCCTGTATTTTCTCCCTGTTACCTAAATGTTGGCCAACAACCTTCAGCTGTGATCTCAAATTCTGCTTTGCTTTTGCTATTTTTTTTTGTCTGCCAGTATTGCAGTGAAGTCTGCAGGTACTTGTGGATAGAGCTGAATTTGGAGATTTTTTTTTCTTCCTTTTCAGTTTACCTTTTAGGCTGCCTATGATTAAGCTGTAACTTGGTCCTGTTTCCCAGCGGCTGCCACCTGTACTGATGCTACTGCTTTGAAACTGCACGTGGGTCGCTCGGCTCCTGCAGCCTGAGGTGTTGCCTTGCTTCGCCAGCCAGGCATGAGTTTCTTCTGCTGTTTGCACTAGACTACTCAGGATAAGTTTTTYGCCCGGTCTCAGGAACAGTGATCCCGAGCTACATGCCGTGCTTTGCCCAGATTTCCCAAAGAGGGAGTTTGCTCGGTGCTGGGTAACGTGTGTTCCCRGTGGGATGCGATCGTGGTGGCTGTAGAGCGCTTGGGCGTCAGCCACCTCTTAGCGTTGCTGCTGTGYTTCATCCCTGGCTCGGTGCCGGTGAGCAGTGGTGGAAAGCAGCCCCTGAACAGCAGCCTCTGGGCCATTAACTCACTGCAGCCTGCTGTTAATTAACCTGTGCCTGAGCCACCGGGTAATCTGCAGCATGTCTCAGGGTGAAGCCGGGGCTCTCAGAAGTCAGGTGCTTACCTGGCGATGTTCGAATTGTCAAGCTGATGTGCAGTTTTTCTTCCTGAAGCTACTCATTTTCTCCTTTTGCAGGAGGAGACCACAAGCAAAGGGCTTTTCTGGTGTCAGAGCTATTCTTTCACCAGCTGTCTACAGCATTTTAATTTGGAGCTCAACCCTGTTCAATCCTAGCTATGAAAGCCTGTTCAGGAAACACTTATCYTTTATTTCTTTCAAGTGCATCAAAATTATGATCTTCACCATTGCATGTAAATCCATGGAAACTGCTATAGTTAAGAGGGTGAATAAGGGTCAAAAGACTGGGCCTGTTGCCTTGGTATAAACATTTTTTGTTATTTTTGACCTCCTTGGAGTTTTCCACAGGAATGTGGAGTATGACTTTTGCTTTGAAACTTTATCCCTCCAAATTTTTCATTATTCAACTTAGAATTTTATAAGATAGGGAAATAATGTAACTTATTATCAAGTTTAACTTTCCTAGGGAATTAATGAGTGAAGTCCTCAGCAGAGCTGTGAATCTGTTTATTTTTTGCAAGATAATGGGAATAGCAGTCAGTATCTTTTCCATGCTTGAACCATTTTGATTAGCAGCTTTCAGATGTGGATTATCTGCACTTGACAATAATGGTTTTTGTTTTTTGCCAAGTTCATGCACAGGTTTGCTGGGCACTACTTCTCTGATCCAATGCAAATGGAAAATTTCAAGCGCAAAACAATGCGATAGAAATCAAATCTGGGAGGAAAAAGCTGTTTTAGCAAGGAGGACATATCTGTTGCAATTAAATTCCAGGTAAAACAGTGTGTTGTGGATAAAATCGTGTCAATATTTAGAATGCACTATATTTTATATTTCCCTTGCTTYATTGCAATATGAATATATTTGACTAGACAGCACATGTTGTTTATCACATTTATTTACCATTTCTGGCAGCCAGAGATATCAATGATATTAAACTGGCAGGGGTAAATCAACAAGAAATATGTCACCTTCCAAGCAAATTTACACTATATCTAGCATGAAATAGGTTTCTCTGAAGTTTGGAGTTTTTAATTCACTTGTGCCAGGGCTTTAATGCAATCCCTGGTAAACTTACAGGTGAAAGATTATGAGCTTCTATAGAATTTTGGATTTATTTGACTTTATGGCTTGTTGTGCAGATAGCTTAAGACTGTACTGCTGATTTTGCAGTTATTCTGGAGACTGCATGTTTTATAGATTTTGAACAGAAAATGTTTGCATGGAGAGTTCAAAACAGTTGAGACTATTACTGTACATTCTGTTATTAAGTTTGTTACCYCAGTTTAGTCAAGGAAAAAAGTGTCTTCAAAAATCAGAAGAGTTTGTATCAGTAAAATGTAGTCACTAAGGAAAGAGCTGAAAAGCTAAAGTAATTAGAAGGAACTTTAAAGAACTTGTTTCTGTTTTCCAAGTTCTTCTTGCAACTTCTTAAATAGTCAAAAATGGGGAAGAGTTCRGTGACTATGACTGAATACTTTGTTTAAAAAAAGTATAATGATCTATGAATATAGCAGCCTCACAACACTGTACTGTAAAGGTGACACCAGCTTGAGGTATTCCCATTTGACATTGCCTATGATAAATTTACTAAGTGTTTGATAGCRTTTTTAATAGCTGTGATTAAAATGTTTGAAGTTTTGTTAAATTAGTACATAAAAGTAGTYCATCCATCCAAGGCTGGCTGATGGATTAAAAAAAGATGGGTTGCCTGTGAAGAAGCTGAATCGTTACAGACTACAGAAGCAGTGGGAGCTTCTGCCTTGGAGCTGTGGCCCGTGATGTTACAGAATATGAATATGGTCTTTTAAATGTTTTGATTTCATTGAATTGTCATTTCCTTATGGAAACTAGAACATTTCTGACTCACTCTAGTCCATACTGCAGACTGTTTGGTAACATGGTGCAAAACAAGTAGGAAATGTGATATCTGCTGCAAATGACTTATCCTTGAATTTAATACAGTGTACAGAGACATTAGTTTGTCTCCTAGCATGCTCTGCAGTGCTGAAAATACTCTAGATGCCTGAATATAACATTGGAGCAAGTTCTGCTGACAAAAACATATTGCTATTCTCATCTTTAATCTAATACTTCCTYTGTGATGGAAGGATACTTTTCTAAGCTGTGAATTCTCCTGAGGTATGAGATATAAAAATCATACTTTGACTGGAATGAGGTCTCCAAAACATGTCAATAAATCAATCAGGAATAGTAATTGCATTTTTGTTCCAATACCTTTGATCAATGAAGTGGAAAAATTCACTAAGTTTCTGTTTAGAATAAATCATCCTCTCAAAAGTCTGACCTTTGTGCTGAAGCGGTATTTTATCATATTGGAGCTTTCTGAGTAGGTTCAGTCCAAGTGTTCTCAATCCATTTCAGCAGTTTTCTAATTTAATAGACCACCACTGGGTTAACATCACATTTATAATCATTCTCTGAAGATGTTTCTTCCCTTTGTCATCAGAGGAAGAAATTAACTTCATAATATTTACATGATTTAATCTTTTAGTGTCTGATGGAGTAATCCTGGATGTTTTTCTCAGGAAAAGTTTGAGGGCTTTATTGTGACCCTTGAGGAAGGAGCTCTGGACTATTGTTGACAAAGTGTTTGGAGCCGTGTGCCAGATAATGCAATCTGTGCTTTGAGGTTTTTCTTTTTGTGATTTGTTCTAGCAGTCCCTTAGTTTTTAATAAATTGGGTATGACTTTCTAGAGTATGACTGGTGTAATAACTCCATCTGCAATGCGTCTTGAATTACCATTGCCCAGGGCGTCCTGTGTATCCTGGACAACTCTGTAAAAATTCTTTGCCAAGCACCCAATGATGCAGTTCTGCCAGCTTTTCTTTTTTTGTTCTCGTGATTATAGGTTTGCTATGTAGYAATCATAGTCTCTCACTGAAACTCTAGCATCTTTGAACAGCAGCAGGAAAATTCTAGCACTGCCTGGTACAGATCCCTGGTGGCCTCTCAGTGCCGATACTGTGGGGTTTTACAGTTGTACTGTATTTGTCTTTGGAAAGAAAAGCTTAGTACTCACCTTTAATGAATGCTTATGTTCCTTTTCCAAATCTCCCTTTTAAAAAACAATGTGATCAACAGTCCTTTCTAGTGTTTGCAGCTACTGAAGTATTGCTGTGGTTTATCTAAAATGTCTGGAATGTTTAGTTGTCTTCTCTGTTTTTGCTGGCGTTGTCCRTCACAGCGTACTGCTGTATCCCCTATGGATAGTCCTTATACCACAAAGCTGTGGGATCATGGTGCTCTGCCCAGCCGAAATATCCGTGCCTCTCGCCATGCGCACCAGTGTGGGTTTGTGCAAGGCAACTGTGGCAAAAGTCTTCTAGCTTGGAGCAGGCTCCCATCTCGCTGGCTCAGCACATGGATGTGCCCACAAGTCACTGCAGCCTATATTTGCTCCCTACAAATCTGCTTTGGATTTTTGTGGTAAGAAAATATGAGTAAAAAGAGAAACAGGAAAAGATGTGCGATATAGAGGGAGGTGTTCTTGGGGGGCAGGGAAGAGCCACGTTTTAGAACATTTCAGGGCCTAGAAGGAGCTCGTGGCCGTTCACCGCCAGAAAAGCAGGCGCTATTTGAAAGCTGAATCGATTCTTCCCCTCCACASCTGAGCCAGGCAAAAGCCACACTCGGACCAGGGTGCCTCAATGATGGAGATGGGCAAATAAAACGGAATRAAGAGTAACAGGCATTCATGAAGCTGGAATGCATGGAATTTCAGGTAGATTTTGGAATCCTAGAAGGAAAAGAGACAACGTGATCAATCCTCACAGACAGAAGCCAGCCAAGACAGAGGGGTATCACCTGCTGCTCGACTGAGGCTGCCACCTCAGTAGCTGAATTCCTAAAAAAAAATCTTGCATGCAATATGAGATGCCAGATAGTTTTAAATGCTATCTTGGAAATTAAGAGTCCTAGTTAATTATATCTTCCGTTTTCTGTTTCTAAGCACTGCAGGGTCAAACTACATAATTTTGACAGGAAGGGGGAGGGAAAAAAGGCAGACTAATATTTGGCACCCATATTCACACCAGTTAATAGCAGAGGATAGACACTACATGCATGCGTGAGAGCTGATGTCATGGACGCATGAATTTAAACCCGAAGGACAAGGCTTCAAGCATGTGCGTTTGGCTCAGTTTCTTCTGTAATAGAAGTAGTTGGCGGCAGATGACAATGAGAACTGGCAAGTCTCTCCCTCAAATTAGCAAGAAATGGGTGAGAGCAGCTTCCTGCATGCATCTCAAGTTTGCACTCAGAATTTAAATAGTACTGAAGTGTTGCTGGGAAAGCACTTAAAGGAAAACACTACTTCTAGTTGCAAAAACCTGCTTTCAGCAACAGCCTTTCATCCTAGGAGGTGTTAAGRGGCAGTGTTGGGTGGATACTTACTGGGGCTGGGATTACACTGAGAATCATCAGGGGAGTAACCCTAAAAAAGCTGCAGCTGGATAAGTGAATTTGCTGGTGGCTCAAAGTTCCTGAAAGATGCTTTTGCTTCTGAATTTATGATGGTTCAAAGGGTTGCAGGTTTGGCAGCAAGTGGGTCAGAGTACATTGCTTAGGTTTGAAGTAGACACTGCAGAAGATGTTTTGGAGGCACTTTTTTTTTCTTTTGCTGTGGGGCTGTTGAGTTCCTCATGGATGGAGGTGTGTTTAGTTGAGTGAGTTGGGCTGATTGAGCTGTATCATTTGATTATCTATGGGCACTTTTAGGTTGCAGTAAGAAGCTAGTACTCAATAGCTGGGTGCRTAAAAAGTTAAATGAGCCTGATGGGGTGCTATTGATTGAAAATAATTTGAATTAACAGAATATATGTGATAGTGAACTGTTGTATTTCAGATTCAACTGTTTCTAATGAGTATCTAAGTCATTTGATGGAACCAGAGGGGGTAAGAGAGCTTCTACTACCTATATTTATGGTGCTGATTTCTGCAAGATGAAGTGTAATGATAAGTAACTTAAAATTGCCTATTCTCCTTTGCTGGAAGGCTGTATTTTAGGGAGGATTTATGCAGATGGATTATTGCATCACTTGTATTACTGAATAAGTCAGAGTGAAGCACTTGTACTCAGGAAGTCTTTTTTTTTTTTAAAAAAAAACTCACTGATTTTTACAGTGGACTTGGATTTGATCTCTAACTCTTGCCTCTACTCCACCTTAAAGGAGGTGATGGATTACAGAATACTACTTTCCTGTGCCAAAATGCACAGAGTGCTTTGTCTTGTGCACCTCTTCCTCCAAGCGTGATGTACTTGTAATCTTAATTTCCAGGGTATGAGCAGATATCCAGCATGGAGTAAGTGACTCTGCGGAGAAATCTATCCGTAGATGCTCCTCGTCTTCCTGTGGTTATGGATTCATGTGGTGGTTGTTATGGAGTATTATATAACATCTTGGTGTAAATCTGCCTATAAAGACCTCATGGGGCCCATCTCTTATTTAAAAGTCCAGAGCAGTGTTGTCTCATAGTAATGCATAGAAAAAAGACAACACGAACTATAATTCTTCTAATGAATTTTTTAATTGAGTTTTTTCTGACTACTTAGTCTACTTTATGAACCCTGTGCCCTGGTGTGATGAAGACAGCAGGCTTAACTGGAAAGTTTGGAAACGGCATCGTATGCTTAAACAACAACAAGAAAAAAACAAAAACCCAAAAAACACCTTTAACTGGACAGCTTCACTGTCCTCTTAACATTCCCACGTGCTGTAGATTKTGAACTCCAGTGAGTTTAGCTTTTGCCAAGTCTTTAACCTTGTGAGGTTGTTGGAACAACTGCAGCTTGTTAGTACATCGTAATTGCAGCTCTTTAAATACTATAAAGACAATAGCTTTTATGACTTTTGCTACAGCAAACAGGCAGCAGAGTGATTTTTGTCTTTTAACTTAAAATTTCAGAAATGTAGTAAACTGGGGTTAAATCCACTGAAATACACTGGAATTCTGCCACTGGCTTCAGTAGAGGYCGGTTCCATCCGCAGGCTCATCAGRGATTTGTCAGCTGTCCRTASACTTCTGATTTTGAGTCTCACTTATTCCAGAACACTTTAAGGATTTTATGGTCTTGCCTTACAGCCCCAGAGGCACCTTGCAAGGTCCAGGGCAGGCGCAGAGCTATGTGACCTGCAGGGTGGCTGAACTCTGCTGTTCACCATCAGTACCTGAAAACCAAACCTGTTTGTTTTCCCTGGTGGTGCAGATGTTGCCTGCATTCCTCAGYGTTAGCAGTCAATACAGTGTTGGAGCTGTAATGAATAATTGCATATGAATGGCAGCAGCAGCCAAAAAAGCAAATTGAATGTTAAGATTTATGAGGAAAGGAACAGAWATTAAAACGGAGAACATCCTTATGGCATTGGTGTACCTGCATCTTGAACACTGTGTAGTGCTGCTCCTAGCATTGCAAACTGTGTGGTAGTATATCTTTCATTGGAAGATTTTCTCTAAAGAGGAGATTAGTCAAGCATCTGTCTGGAATATTATAGGCTTGGGAAATGACAGTAGAAGATATATCATGGTATAATTCCCCCCCCCTTTTTTTTAAATGCAGATCTATGATATATATTACCATTGTGTGGATTTCTGTCAGTCTGTTTAATGTCTTTTCTTCCTTATTGTTTTGAGAATGCATATATGCCCCAGAATATGCCCATCTTGTGTCTTCTAGACTGCCTTTCCACTGCAGTTTATCCTGCAGTGTTTTACAGCCTCAAAATCCCCTTAGAGATCTATTTCCTCTTCTGAGTTTGTAATTTGTTTCAGTTCTGCTCTGCTGTCTAAGCAAATCTTGCCCAGGACATTATCTAAGAGGAAATGGCAGGATACACCACTGTTAAATTCAGTGGCCCATTATGTAATTAGTGTGATCTATTGTATTTTACCTAATGCTGAATGTTTCATGTGGGCTAAGCACGACACTAGAGAAAACATTGCTTATCAGACATGGCATTTGTTGCTTCATATCAAATTTTGAACTTACTGTAATACGGAGCTAATGCTTAGACAAGTGCTTTTATGAGCTCCTTGCTTTGGACCATCTTCCCACACGTAAAACTGATCTGTGTACCTTCTCCTACCAAATATGTTATTGATAGCTGTATTGCCTGTGTTATTGTTGGATGTGTGGATAAAACAAATACAACCCTGAACGTGGGTTTAAGAGCTTCTCTCYCTATAAAATAGAGAAATGAGGATATGCAAATATATGCAAGGTGCACAAATACAGAGGAAGTGATGAATACTAGAAGAGCTGTGATAGCTATAGGGAAGGCTACAGCATAGCGTACAGCTGTTGCTGCTTGAGAACCCATCTTCATTGCTGAGAGCTTGTTGGCAGCCACCTTATGGTCTGTGATGCTGGTCCCTAGTGATGGCCTGAATCTATGCAAAAGCCCTACGGAGAAACCAGGAACTCCTTCACAGCCTGGCAGCTGCCGCTTGAGCTATAGACTGGACTGCAAAGAACCAGTCATTGGGAAAAAGTCAATTGGAGAAGTATACACCCTAAAAGTATCTCAGTTTGGAGTTTGCAAAGACATTAAGCCCTGCTCTGCTTCATGTACRCTGCACTAAAGAAAAGATCACCGTTGCTTCCATGAAAACAAAACTATAATACGGGTGAAACAAGGAAAACTATCACCAGCCACTGCAGGATGTGGCTTCTTGCCTCYGCAGAATGCAGAGCTCCTTGCTAGTTGCAAGGATGCTTGCATCCCACCTCTCTAGGTGCTGTTTTTGTCTCTATCTTTGAGTCTTTGCCTTCTTAATTTTGTCTTTGCAGTCCCTTTGGACCTAGATTGCCAGGAAGATGTAGATGCAAAGACTTCCTGGTAATATTTCATTTTCAGTGTTGTAGCTGTGTATCTTACAGCAAATACTGTGATGCATTAAGCTGCAATCTGGTTCTTTGACAGCAATAATAAGAAAGGGAGAAGTAGCAATAAGTGGATGAAGTAATAGTAATCCTGGTTACCTCCAAAATGACAAAGGCCCTAATTTCTTATTCTAGTCTTGCTGTCTTCATGGCTGGCAGTAAATGGTCACTGCTAATAATGATGCCTGTTACTGAAATGTATCAGTTTTAGGAAACTTGGATGTGCAAGTAGAGTTATTGTCTAGAGTACTGGAGCAAGCTGGCTGTAGACTGTGATTGCACTCTAGGTTCTTCCTCCTGCAGTCAGAATTACTGATTTGTGTGATATCCTGAGTTATTACAAAGGCATTAAAACCTCTTTCCTCTGATTTGAAAACCTTCCTCCTTTAACATGACTTAGATACTTAAGAAAAGTTTAGAAGTGGTTGCTGGGTAGAATTTATCTCCTCTAACAGCCATTTAGAAGGAAAGTGCCTATTCTCTGGATCCCTTCAGAGAAACATCTTGGATGACTAATCTCATCAATTTTATACATCTATTGGAGGATGAGATAAATCAACCTCTGGAGATTTGGTGTTCCCTTTCAGCAATGCATTTTTGCAGGAGATTATATTGATGTATGATGAGGCAGATGCACAACATTTTCAAGGGTTTTTCCATTGTATAAGCTGATAAGCAATAAATAAACTGCTCCTGCTTGGAAGGACTTCTCTGTAACGCACAGACTGTGGAGAAGAATGTGGTCAAGTTTTGCCTTGACTCTCGATCTGTGCATCCRTAAGCACATGAAAGAGTGAGTATTGTTAAAGGAAGGGGAATTGCTGATGAGCAATTCAGACTTGCACTAAATCAATCATTCTAATGGATACTCCAGCTATTTACTGCACTGCTTAATATAACCTATTAAATTGTATCAGCTTTTACTTATTTTGTAATGTTATTTATTGTTTTGAAGTTTGCAAAGTGC
Organism: Rhea americana; assembly: GCF_003343005.1. NCBI lineage: Eukaryota > Metazoa > Chordata > Aves > Rheiformes > Rheidae > Rhea > Rhea americana. Next base: position 3,107,490 of record NW_028187177.1, on the reverse strand, counting down.
CCTGTAAAAGGAGGCTGAAACARTTTTATGAGTTAAGTCAGGCAGAAACTTCAAGTATTGTCTGTAAACCACTGGGCAGTGGAAGACCTTGTTATGGACCCACAGTGCAGAGTTGAGACAGCTGTAAAATTCTGGTTTTGACTCAGCTTTGCTATGTTCTTATCAGAACTTACTGAAGGTGACGTTCAATAATAGTAATTGCTTGTGAAATTCTTCCTTTTGACTGTGGGTTTTCTTTTGGTGAAGAGGAAAAGCATGCTTTTATTGAAGAGTTATTTTATATTCTATTCTTGTCCTATAGTTATTGGCAAACTAGAGTCCCCTGAAGGAGCAAGTGAAGGTGTTTGACAATAGGGAGTGAAATTGTGGAAATAAATTCCATAAATATTTTATTTGAATGGTGAAGCTTTGTCCCAGCAAGGTGCTGCTTTCTAACTTCTTTTGCAGACGATCATTGATGTATGAAGCATGTAGTATTCTCTGGCTCAAACACTTAAAACACCTCTTCTAAATGATGCTGATGGGCAACCTAAAGGGCAGAGAGTGCCAGTTTTTCCTCTAGGAGCATTTTCAGCTGTTTAAAACTCTGCTTGTACTTTTGCTCTTTGTACTAGAAAAATGAAAAGGCCAAGGAGTCTTAAAAATGAAAAGTTCAAAGTCAAGCAGCGGCTTAGGGTTTGAATTCTGTGTTCTCGGTCATGATGCTGCACACATTTCATTTTGACAGCAGCAAGCATTTCTTCAGTGGTCCCACTGAACGCAATGGCTTATAGCCATGGTGGGAAGGAACATCTTACTGCTACCACAAATTTGCTGTCACTTCCGTGCACGGGAACCTGATGTAATCCTCTTTTGGGACAGTGGTGAGTTCAGCCTCTGTATGAGAGCTTGTTGAAGTTGTTCTTTGGCTTCACCAGTTTATTCCTTTTAATTTTTTCCAAGCTGGGAAGAGTGGTTACTATATTTATGAAAGGAACCTGGAAATGACTCTTGCATTTATTCAGTCTCACAGAGAATTGAGAGGACTGGAAATGAGCTACAGTGCAACATGGAAATCCCTAGCAGATCCTTGTGTTGATAGCAGAGGCCCATCACAGGCAAATATTTACATCTTTACAAATGCAAACAAACCTTTCCTGTCTGAGAGATTATTTGTTGGTTTCTTCAGTGGACAATGAAGGAAAGCTGGGATGTGAAGTGTTATAAGAGCTTTTAAATAAGAGGGTAGTGCTTGATAATGTTTTGTCTTGAGGACGGATGGGGAATCCTTCCTACCTCCTCACATGGACTTAATGGCACAAGGATGTTTCCTTTGTAAGGACATAGCATGCCAGAGCTGCAAGAGGAGCAACCTTAGTGATTAAGSTTTGAACAGTGTGTTTAATTTTGGTGTAGCAAGTGAAAGCGGAAGAAGTCTCCAAGTTTTCTCCTGTTACTTTGCAAGAGAAACTCCCACGGGCAGCTCCGGCGCGAAGGGGGCCGCGGTCGATGAAGCTGCCGTTCGGCTCCTGTAAGCACGCAGCGCTGCTGCTGACTTCTGGGAGTACTTTTTCTGCACATCTGTATCATGAAAGTTGCTAGAAATTATCATGCCAAAGCTGTAGCCATGGTGTACTTTCTAACCAGGCATTTTTTTTTCTTGTGGCCTCTTGCTTACCTCCTCTTTCAGAGCTATAAATTCACAGCCCTTTTAGAGGGATCATTGTTCAAAACTGCTGTCAGCCAAAATCCGTAGTAGCGAGTTCTTCAGAAGATAAAACCTTTGCTTATTAAATAATAGCCGTTAGCTTTCTGATTAGTTTAATTTAATTAAACACCATGTTCTCAGCCTAATTCTGCTAAAAGACATTTCCCAGCTGCTATTTAACTGCAGATTGCATGGCTGTTCTTCCTTCTGGTTTTCACAAGAAAGAAAATTTCATCCTTATCTCCCCCAAAAGCTTGCGGAAAGTTCCTGACCTGTGTCACCAGCATTTGGATTTTGGAGTTTGGACGATGTTACTGCCACTGCAAGTGGCAGTCCCTTTCTGAGTGCATCCTGCAAGGTGTGTAGTTCACGACAAGCTTTGAATATTAAGCCAAAGTTGTTTTTTCTTTTGGCAACCCCAGTTTCCACTTGTTGCAAGACAAGATCATATGCAACTTCATSAACTGACTGAGGCCTATGGTTGTAGTTTGAGAGGAAAGATTATCTGAGCAATACGGCTAGAAAGAAACACGTTTGGGTGTTTTGCATCACTACTTATCACTCTTTGGTTGCTAGTTGGGATGGAACCAGCAGGGATTTGAAAATACTTCCATTTCTAGGGTGGTTCTTACCTGTGGGTGCAGACTGGAAAAATGTACGACTAAAATGACATTCTGTTGATTTAGTTCTCTGAAGTAGGAAAGAGGCACTAACACTGAACAGCATGCCATGATCCTGTTAGAGAAGGGGTTTGATAATCTTTCCAAATGGGAACTGATGGGTATATGTTTCTCTGGAGAAACCATGGAATTTTTGAGTCAGAAAGGCAGCACTGGCATTCCTCACCTGGACCCTTGCAAATGGATTTCAGCTATCTTATTTGCTAGAAAAGGGAGATTTGCTTGCTTGGTGATCTCCTTGGGATTACTTTCAATTTTGCAGGTATTCTAGAAAATCCTGTGATTTGAACTCCTTTTGAAATTAGTGGAAATCCTCAGGCTCAGCAGGCTTGAAAACATTGGTTTGGAGTTTCACAATCAGATACTTTTTTTTAAGGTTTTTATTTAGAATTTGTCCAAATCTAAGTCTCTTGTAGAATTTTTTGCTTGTTTTGATGAACTTGCCATGAAACATTAGCAGACATCCTTCTACTGACCTCATAGCCTGTTGGTCCCTGCTGACGGCCACAGCGATCCAGACTCTGACCCAGCCAAACCCGAGCTGGAAACTGGGGCACATCAGAACAGGAATGGATAATGCTGTTTGAGGGCAGCAAATGGCTTCATTTTGTTTGGAAAAGCATCTAACACAYCTAAATTTTCTAAAACAATATTATTTGTATTTTTTCATTCTACAGGAAAAGGCATTTTTAAGACTTTAATTCAGAAATTTTTCAAAATATCAGAATTGCCCTTGGAACAGAAGTTACCAGCTTTGTCTAGAAGCCAGTAGTATTTGTGTGTGTTATTTCTCTGTAGTTGGTATAGCTTTCAGCTAAATATATATTTTAAATCTTACTCTCATAAAAAATACTGCTTTTTTTTAAAAAAATACTACTTTTCAGTACTTTTTTTAGTCAATACTTTGCTTATGCTGGTTTCAGTGCCTGTAGCATCATCAGCCTTGTGAAAATAAAGATGCCTTAAAGCTTTTTCATCGTTTTCATACWGTTTGGGCTTTGCAGAGGTAGGCTAAGTAATACAGTTTGTGGGAGARTCAGTGGCATAAAACTGAGGGCAATAGCCAGTTTGATTATATGAACCACAGGAAAGATTATTAGGGATGGAGAAGAGGGCATAAGAGAGCCTCTGTCCTGAAAATTTTCTCTTAATTTCCTTTTTAAAAGGAAAGCTTTAATGCAAGGTAAGAAAATGCAGCTTCTTCAATTAATGCACATTTTTATTCCTTGGGAACTGTTTCCAGGCTGCTTTTGTTAACTACAAAAAACAAATCAAAGCTCATCGTAGCATTTGAAATTACTAGGCAGCTTATGCAAGTGGGCTGGATCAGCCCTGCTAATGCTCTTTCTGCAGTAACTCCAGTGGCCAGAAGGGACTTCTCAAGCAGGATTTGACCCCTTACAGGCACCAGGCTCCAAGGGGCAGCGCCTGTTAATGAACTTGAGCGCCAGCATCTCTGCTGCCCTGTGCCAGTGGCAACAGCACGTGTGCAGCAGCAGCAGGGACGGCACCTGCACGTGTTCCCCTGTGGTTCAGCGTCATGTGTGAAATGAGTTTGTGGGAGCTTTCTTGTCTAGCTGGTGTCTGTGGTGATGAGCAGCTTTTATGGATGTTTGTAAAGGGTTCCTCTGGATGCTSTCAAGCATCAGTGCGTGAAAATTACCCTCGGGATGGAAGGAATGGTCCCTTGGGAGCTCATGTAACCAAGTCTAGGAGAAGGACAATTCCTAGCAGTGTTTTACTTGAAGATATAGTTCATTGCAGGAGTCGTGATCTCTTACTCCAAAGATCACCAGCAGCTTTAACTCTTGGCCGAGGATTTCTAATGGACAGAACATCCCTGAGTGAGTTGCTGCACTGTAAGTCTCACGCCTTGGAAAATTTCCTGTGCAAAATCCTTAGAGAAATTCCGTTTAAGAAATATATGAAAATTGAGCTATAAATAAAAAGACCCAGCAGCAGCATCTGGCTGAAGGCAGATGAGGTAGACTGGCCTCAGCCTGCCCRGGGACACTTGAGAGTGGGGAGCTGGTTCTGTGCAGTTATTGCAAGCGGAGGATGAACTGCCAGTGCCTGAGCTGGTTCTGCGCCTTGAGCTTTCAGGGGACACGGGAGCAGGGCTCGAGCTGAGCAGCACCAGCTACCGAGGCAGCCAACACCGCTCTGYAAAACCCACCCATCACTAGCCTTGAATAAGGTTCCTGGGCACCCACATTTCAAAATGCGTATGGGTAAAATCCTGCTGTATGGGATGTACCCAGTCTGCAGCCCAAATGTCATGCTATGTTGTCAGACTGCTACTGGGGAGTGAAAAATTTAATGTCATGTTTTTGTATCCCTTATTGAGTCATGTGGAATTTTGTATTTACTGATTATCCAACTTCCCCAGGCCAAAGCACTCAGCACAGAAATTAGGTTTACGTGTTTTATCTGTAATTCTATTTCTATTCTGTATAATCATGAAGATTAATTGAGAATCTTCCATCCCATCAGCAATGGTTTAGCCCCTTCACCCYCTGCCTTGGGGCAGTGGGGATGGCTGAAGGGCCCTTACAGTCCCCTCGCACCYGTTTCCTATGATAAGAGCATATGTAGTGTCTAATTTCAACTTGTGAAAACCTATGGTCTTTGAAACTGTAGCTAATGAACTATTCTGGGACATCAGCGGTGATTTCAGGACACGGGGAGACAAGGGAATCTTTAAACAACCTGAAGTTCTCCTGAAATCTCCCCAGTGCTCCAAACTGAGTTGTAAACTGGTATTGACTCTTCATCATGGTGTGTCATTTTTTCCCCTTTGGTATGAGAGCAATGTAAAACTGAGGAGAAGAAAAAGGGAGGAATAARTATAATAAATATATTAATACCAAGTATAGAAGCAGCTTTCCTTCTTCAGGCTTATTTCTGTTAAGAAACAAATGTGAAGCACGTGTGAAATGACTCATTCAGTTTTCCCATGCTAAATTAGTTGGTTAAACTTAAGAAAAAGCGTTTTAGGCTTATTAATGCAATTGTAGCTATAAAGCCTTTTGCTAATGAATTCTCAATGACATTGCTGGCAGCTAATTTGGAAAACATTTMCATATGTGACTTCCATATGCAGCCCTGCTGGGGAGGGGACAGGAAAGCATGATYGTGTAGGTCCTACTTGTTTTGTCATTTTTTTTTTGAATGAAGTATATGCTTAACTTTGAATAGAAATAACTCAGCTCTGCTGACTAATCCTAATGCACTTGTGTTATGCTGCCAGTGTTACTCACTGATTATAGTGAGGTGCCTCAGTGACTCCTGCTTCCCTGGTAAAAGTGGGTGCTTCTGCACAGCAACCAAACATAATTATTTCATATAATTCTTCTCTAACCCAAAATCGGTGTTAAAGAGGACTTGCAGATAAAYGCATGCAGTTTGTTGTCYAGGGCTGCAGAAGGACAGGATTTCRTTACTCTTTGTGTTTTGGTGCTAAGAACTTCATAGAGAAGAAAAGATCAAAGAGGGCAATAGTGCTGCTGTASTTTCCAGTCTTCTCTGCTCTAGAGGAAAGGGCATCCAAAACGCTTTCCTTCTGGCTTTGGAGTCGCAAAGGGAAGGCAAGCTGAGCTGAAAATTGATTCTTCTAGAGTGCAGAAGGCCAGATGATGACTCACGGGCTAAATCCTGTTTGTGAAGCAGTTTTCTGACCCAAGGGGATGACAGATGACTGGTCACTGTGGGACTTACCAGTGTCTCAGCACGGAGACGGCAGCGTTGCTGTCCGACCGAGGCTAGACGAGGCTCCTAGGACTCCTACCAGCAAAACAGGTAGGGTCCCAGGGCAGCGTTTTGGAGACGGCTGGCAGCATCCTTGTGTGAAAATAGCCTGTACTGGGCTCACTACAACTTTTAGTGTAGATCTTGATTCTTGGAAGGAGCTCTCCAAACGCTCACCTTCTTTTTTGTGTGCAGTCAAGACCAAAATTAAAACAAAAATCTAATCAAACAACTGATATTCAAAAGTGATTGCTCATGAAAAACATCACCGATGCATTGAAACAGAAGTAAAACTCTTTAATACTTAAAGGACATGGTGATAACTACAACTATCAGCTGAGCAGGAAGGTCAAAAATAAAATGTGCTGTGAGAGCTGTCAGAGCACCCAGTGCCAGAAAAACCTGATGCCGAGGGGCAGCCTGCTACAGCAGGTCCAGCGTATAAATCAGTTTGAGGAATAAGTTGTCTAGATGTGTCTGGGTTTCCAAACTCTGAATAACAGTACTAAAATAAGCTCCATTTATTATGGATCATTATTGACCTAATGATTCATGGTACAAGTGGCAGCTGCAAATGCAGGTGATAYTGTACTGCCTTTCTCACTGATTGCATCAAAGTGACCTTACTCCAATGTGAGACCAGTTTGGATTAATTACAAACCCTCCATACAGTCCAGTCCTTCAGCCTTGAGGCACACAGTGTGGTAAGACTTTTTTTTTTTTTTTTAGTGGAATGATACCAAAGAAAAAATAAGTTAATAGTAGCTTTTTCACTTTTATCAGTGAAATTGTGTCATTACTTGTTTTTCTGCAGGGCTGCAACATGCAGATGACCCACAATTTGCAGGAGTAATTTTAACATTGAACACTTCAAGTATCCCTCTAAAAGAGGATATTGTTGCTATGTTTTGCTGCAGGTGTCTGAGTAGAGCTCCTCTTCAGGCCATGGCAAGCCTCTTTGCTCTCTGTCTCCTTACCACAGTGCTGTTCTGGTGTAGAACTTGAGTTCCTATTTAATTTTGCTGGCTAATAGGGGGAAAGAAGTAGGCCCCTGCCTTTATTTGTAACAACAAAATAAAATTRGCGTTTTTGAGAGATTAAATAAGAATTGCAAAAATAAAATAATGCACTACCATAAAGGATGACTTTGGATTGCTTTTATCAAATACAGCATAATCACAAAATTTCATTTTATTATTGTAATATTATTTCATTTCTAAAATAACTGTATTGCTTTTTAAAGTGTGGTCAGCTGTTGGTTAATTGGAAAATTATTTAATATCTATGCGCTGAAAGCCYGGTGTAAGCCATCCAAGGCATTACAGCTTCTAGAAAGGAAAATGATTACTAACTGTGGATTTTTTCAACCTACAGAAAATTCTATTTTTAAATATATTCAACATAATTGCTCATTATGTAAGTATGTTAAAATGTACAACACCCTTACCATATCGTCTTTCATTGAATGTCATACTGTGAATTACAAATCTGTTAATGTAGATGTAGAGCTTGCACATTCCAAATGCAAAGATCTATTTTTTGTTCCAAGTCTTTTATGAGACCATCTGTGATCGCTGGTTTGCAAGAAGTGGATGGGAGCAATACGCAGTTGCATGCGGGTTGTACATAAACTCTGTGCTCTTTCTACCTACTGTAACATGAAGTTTGTCAGCTTAGGAACACCAACCACTCTTTGTCTTAAGCTATGATAATTTATGCAGTATTTATGTACTGAAGCTTTTCCATAACTGCTTTCTGACTAAGAAACCATTAGGAGCCCAAATTATAAAAATCATAATTAACTGCGTATGTAGTATAGTTGTCTAGCAGCAATCTCTTTATGCAAGAGATGTGGCCTGCCTTATAAACGAGGATTTAATTGTTGGCTCTATACCAGATGAGTGCAGGAGAGGGAATCTATTGTTACAGGTTAATCGGGCGTAATCGGGGCTTTTTGACAACAGAACTGTCTCACGGCGAAGCGTTGTGCTCTGCTGCTCTATTGATTAAGCTGGTAGAAAGCAAGGTGTGAAGCAGGAAAGTCCCAGGGTGACAAACGTCTCTGTGGTTAAGTCACTTCTCTGGCACTGGCCGGGCTTAGCTGGCTACCCGGGGCTGCTACCTTGTCTAATCTACTTGCCCCACAAGTCCTTGTCAAGCAGGTTTTAAGCTCAAACYATTCAGAAATGCAAACTAATGGAGAGCGGGTTTTGTCCTTACGAAGGACAGAATTATTTGTTAAGAGCAAGGCTGGTGCTACTCAGCTTATGATGGCCAGTTCATCCATGGTGGGACTGAGCTGGAGAAACCAGTGAGGGGCTCTGATGCGAGCAAAGCTTATTCTGGGTCCACCCGGAGCTATGAATGTGCTGCTTTCACCACCTGGTATGTGCTTTTTGTCTTTTACATGAAGAAATAAACTTGCTGTAACACYGTGGACTATCTTAGATTTGTGAAAGCCAGGATATGTTGAGTGTTTTGAAGCAAAAGTTGACTTAGGCTGTAGCGCTGTTACCCACAAGCCACTGTACCCGTGTCTAGGGGAAGACCACTGCACCCAGCAGTACCTGTGACTACCTTAAATTGTGTTTTGTTGGTCTGAGGTTTCTCTGTAAGGCAGAGCTGTCTGTGTCAAGCAAGAGTGTGCAGCAGCATTTGCGTGAAACCTGGGCTGAGTTGTTGAGAYGTGTTCTGGGACTGTTGCACTATGTGTTAGGAAACTGGAGAAGCTACTGGTCCTGTGGCCCCTTAGCTTGGTGAAGACTGGAGCTGCCTCTCAAACAGGTAAATAACTTGAAATTTGATTTGTGCATTTGCAGGATGAGGTAGTATAGTGAAAAATCACATGGAGGGACTTTGYGGGATGGTGGTTGCTTTGGGCAGGAGCTGAGCCCCAGGGAAGCGTGCCCTTCCCCTGCTGCGGACTGCTGGGGCAGTCCGTCTCTCTGGGCTTCAGCTGCTCACCGAGCCTGGGTCCTGCCGCGGTGCGAGCAGGGCTCTGCRGGCACTTTGCTGAGCCCGTGCGGACAGTCAGCTCCATCAAACAAGCAGCTGCACTCTTTGGTGTGAGTGACTCTTCATCAGGCTCCTGCTCGGGTCACTAACCAGCTCGGCTACGTCTCTGCGCGGTTTCTGCTGAAAGCGTTGTTGCAACGCTTTGTAAAACTACAAATACAATTCTACTCAAAACTCTCTATGTTTAAAAACACAYGAAGAAACAAAACTTCTGAAATATTTTCTGGCTGAAAAATGTCTCAGTAGTAAGCCTGGACTGTTAGTGTGTTTCACTGAAATCATGTGTACTTCTGTTTTTAATCCTGATTTTTTCATCTATTCACTGTGTTTCTTCTGGCAGCTTGAGTTCGAAGCAAGAGTCTTTCTGGTGGGGCTTCCTGCTGCCCGACCCTTCGGAGAAGCTGCAATGGCCAGAAGGCAGCCTCACGTTCTACCTTGCCGAACCCATCCTTAGCAGGGTATTTCTCAAGACAGAGCACAGCAAACTCTGAGTAAAGATTCAACGAAACAGATGAAAATCYAAGAGTTGTCCTCAGTGCAACTGCATGAAACTTCAAAATAGAAGTGCCCTTCTGCAAAAGAAAGCGGCTGGTTACAGAGCAGTTGCTTGACCTGCCAGTTGGCAAAAGAACGGTGTGAGGTTTGGGGAGGAGAGTTGTTTTTTAGTTTTTTGCCTCACTATTGAAATGCAAGAAGTCTTTTGTTGCTTATCATGGTTCTGATTTTGCTAGGGGAAAACTAACAATTTGTCTCAACGATACTGTAGTCTAAGCTATTACGAACTGCACTTTTTTGGAGTATTTCTTGATCAGTGTAGGTTGCCAAAGATGAGACTATTATCTTAGCACTCTTCCTCTGTGCTGTGTGAGATYGCTGTCAATTTTAGAGCCTGTCTAGTGCTTGTCGGGGTTAGCAAAGAAAATTAAATCAGTGCAAACTAAGTGAGGTGAAGATGAGCTTAGGAAACATTTTGAACATTTTGTCAAACTCCAATTGAACTTTTTAGAAGATCAAGGCTCCAGACCTGCCATCCCTACCTATTCCACACTGTGTAGTGTCTGTCCATCCAAAGGAGACTCCCCTCTCCTGTAGGAGTGTAGGACTTGCTCTGCCTTTGTCCTATAAAATCCACAAATATGCCAAGCACAGAAGGTTTTCTCTTTTTGACTCCCCCCTCCTTCCTTTTCCCTCAAATAAAATGAACTCCTGAGCGCAGCGCTCTAGCCCGTCAATGGGCTTGTCTTCGGAGGGATTTTAAACCGTGCATCTATTTTAACCTCATTTCTGAAGGCAATTGAAGCTTATTCAGGCACATCATTGATAATCAGCTCCTCCAYGTTCACCCAATAACTCTTCAACCCATTGTCGGCTTTCAGTAAAATCTGAYGGCGAGCTTAGTGGTAACAGATTTATGGAATTCCTGCAGACTTTATGCAAAAGGGTAGCTGATTAAAGGAGAGGAATTCAGTTAGTGTTGTGAAGGGAAAGATTTCATCATATGCTTAGTGCTTGAGTTCTTCAGAGAATTTACATGGAAGAGATACAAATATACCAAATATTAAAAAATTTAATGGCAGCACTGGTGCACACTGGCAAATCCAGGCACAAGGCCCAAAGCTGCTGGCTTTGTTAGTCCTACAGCTCTTAGTTTCCTGTTCCCATTAAATATTTCAATGAAAATAAGCAAAATTAGTTAGGAAGTTGATGCAAGATCTGTATTTCCACACCAATTGTTTCTTATACTCTTAATTTTTGTCTTATTGTAGCAACAATAAGCTTGTAGAAAGAAGTGAGGGTATTAATGCTTAAACTGCCTTGTTCAGCCCCGCATGGATTTTCTTAGCATGGCYGTCTGTGAAAGAGGCTGGAGAACTGGTATCCTAGGCTTGGAACTGTTTTTGAGCTGACTTCACTGATCTGAACTCAGTTTTGATCCTGCTGCTAGCAGGAGGTTGGACTAGGTGACCTCAGGAGGTCCCTTCCAAACTGAATCGTTCTGTGGGTTATAGCTCTGTGTATATTCTTAATCAGATGTGTGGATTATAACACCTACTTTATCATTGCATGTTTTGTTTTTCYCAAAAAATTGATATGTTTTTAATCAAAAAAATTCCTTCTTGCACACCAGCCTTTCCAACATCTACTCTATCCCAGAATACTTCCATGAAACTTATGCAGCATGGCTACTGCAGTTTAACAGGCTTTACAGATTCTGATCCGGTCGCAAGGACAGGTTATGTCTGGCGACGGCTAGCTAGCAGGAAAGCGAGGGATGCTTTTTGTGGTGTTCACAGCGTGCAGCTTCAGTGCTGACGCTTGGACCACCGTCATTAGGTCGCTGTGACTGCTCCTGTACCAGTYGAGGTACCTCCATCTCTGCCCCAGATAGGGAGATGTTGGGAATAAATTAGTTCCTGTAATTAGGTGCTAGCTCAGATTGCCTGACCTATGCTTGTGGAGCAGCGGCTAGCGCGCGAGGAGGGTAAATGCATGCAACAGTCTACGAAACGAGTGTGTTGGTGTAACTGCGAATCGTTGACGCGAGAGGGAGAGGAGCRTGGCTCCGGGAGGCTTGTCGGCCTGTAGGACTTGAGGTGCCGAGCTGCGCAGCCTGCTGCTGCCTGCTGACAGACGAACTACTGGGAAAAGTGTAAGCTTTGAAGATGTTCATGGAGCTGGGATAATAATTTTGCCAATCCTGTTTTTGTTTGATAGTAGCTATAAAATTACATCAGGAGCCATAACTTTGCTTCAGCTTCAGAATCTGTAATTGCGGTAAGACCGAGATGATGCTCTGTATTGCCATAGAAACAAAATGAAGTTTCTCACAGAATTAGTTTAGTGGTTAAGTCTCTTTYGGAGAGACTAGACGCTTTTTATATTGATGAGAAAAATGTTATAGTATTTCAGAGAAGGCAAACTGGGTGTAAACAGTGGCGGAACATAGGCCCCGAAAGAAGATTGCTGATATTGCCTCCTGTATTTAATGATAATTTTTTAGTATTCATTACATTTGAAATGTATTCCATGTTGTAAAATTTACGATGAAAAAGATACATTTTAAGCTTTCTTTCCAGCRCTTTCAGGAATGGTACTGCATACTTGATTGGAAAAGTGTACTTGAGTTCATCTTAGAATGATATGGAATTAGRGGCGTAAAACCTAACTGCCAAAACCATGCAAGTTTTAAAACACATTTCATTATTTTGATGGCCTCTTTCATCAAATTCTATTGGTGGCTTCTATGCCTTATTTTACTGATGAAAAAGCCTTTTTGTGGAATTCTACTGTGATAATATTTCCAAGTTTGATTCCTGGTCCCTCAAAATCAAAAACAAGGAAGAATAAACATTAAAGATCTGAACAGTTGTAGCCAATGGTGCCATGCTATCCTTTTTTTTTTTTTTCCTTTTAAAGAGGATTCTATCCAAACAAAGCACAGAACAATCCTGTTTGTCTGCTGTGTGTAGACCCAGTGAAGAATGAGAAACAATTCCTTACAACAGATGAAAATTTAAACGTTGTCCTGGGAAAGAAGAAATACTTCTGCTGTTCCCTTGCTCTCTTTTTCTGGAGAGACATAAATCCATTAAGAAGCATCTCTAAACCAAAGTGAATAGATGAGGGGCCTCTGAGAGGATGTTAGTTTTTTTTAAAAAAACTTGTTTCTTTAAGATAAGTGTTATCTTTCCAGTAAGAGTAAGTGTTGCACCTTTGGTTCTGCAGACCTCAGACCAGTCTCCGCAGCGATGGAATTTGCTTATTGATGAKTTCTACCCAAACATCATAGCGCGGGGGGTTACCCAGTACCCGTTCCTGTTCGGGAAAGCTGGGTAGAGTTGGTACTTCTGCATTCCTCATGGCCTCGGTCCCAAACAGATGATGGTTTGAAAGAGAAGGAAAGGAAAGCTAGCACAGTTCTAAAGGTGTTTTTCTGTTTCAGATAAGAAGGCAATAAGGCTTRGGAAATGAATTCAGAAGAGGAACAGCGGCATTATCTGCAAGTGCACATATTTTTCAGCACAGGGTAACTGTGACAAAGGCCTTCTGGAAAAATATAATTGCCTTGCTTTTCTTCTTAGCTCCTCATACTCTTCTTGGAGGCACTAGTTCATTTCTGCCTCTTGTAGCCTGCTGAAATAGTCTTGCAAAAGTCTCCAAAGAGCTTGTGTTAATCACACTTCAGGAACAACCTTCTGCCCTTTTCCTTTACCTGCCTGCTTCCTTTGACACAGTCGGGCACCGTTATCACCTCTCAGTCTTGTCTTGGTTAACCAGCACTGTCTCATTACTTCCCAGTATTTTTTTTCACTTGTTCTCAGATTGTTTTCATGTGAATTGGATTTTGGGCTTTCCTGAATATGAACATTTTTTTGCTGTCTATATGATTGTATTGTCTGTGATTACAGGGTTCCTATGTATTATAATAATACGAATTAATAAGCCATTAGTAATTATATTGGAAGTAGCCAAAGAAAAAGTTATGAATAGGGCTGCTTATTATCTTTCAGTTCCRTGATTTCAATTCTTTTCTCAACCTGCAGTTCTACCTCTGCAGTTAAAGCAGCCCCTCTGTTCAAGAGGTGTTTGAATAGAAAATATTTGGGCATATCACAGGAAAACTGACACGAGTACTATGAAAGGTTTGATGATGGTGCTATTCTGCAGTGTATTCAGGCCTCCAAGGACCATCAGTTTCCCTGATAAATGTTGGAACAATGAATCTGTCACAAGAGAGCGTGTGAAGTGCTAGTGAAAATTTTCATACTAGGGTTGATGTCTTCAGAGGGTGTTAGTGTATCTTGTTTGCCATAGTTTAGTGTTTGTGATATGAGTTTGTGGAGACCATGCCTAAGATTAAAGGAGGATGTTCAAACTGAAGTTCTGAAGTTTTATTTMGACTTTGAGAAAGTTGTCTGGAGAGGTCTATACTGCAACTTCCAATCCTTGCTTCCCCAAGCATAGTGCTTTCAGCTCTCCAGTCATTGTGTTTTCTAAGYAATATCTTTTGTGAAATATTCCTGTTAAGAAACCTGGAATAGTCAATTTGAAATATTTGGCCAGTTATCAAAGGATATCTGATAGATCGGCCTAGAAGGGTGACAAGAAATTAAGGCTAGAGAAACGTTTCTGGAGAAAAGCTGATGTAGTTCCTGATGAATGAAAATCCCCTGATTTGTGAGAATTTCTTTGTTTTGTATTTTCTTTAACTCCCCTTCACTTCACATGTTCTRCATTTGCTTGTATTATAAAAGAAAGAAAATATAAAAATACTTGGATATGCCAGRTAGGGCTTAGCTTTGATTGCTCTCTTGTATTTTAGGGAACTCATRGCAACCACACTGTACCTCCMCACCAGTAAATCCAAAAAAMCCGTAYATTTTACTTTAGTTACTGTGAATGSTGTTTATCARGCAAGAACCTGATGACTGATGCTGTGTTTTGTAGCAGGCCATTGATCACTGCACTGCTGGGATACTTCTTCAGAGAGGCTCAGAGATGCAGCCATGCTCCTGTGGGGAAGGTCTGCCCACAGAGAGCCTTGTCCATCRATGCTTAGACTGTTTGGGGTGGGCCAGGAAAAATAATGCAAGAGGGCTTGCAGACCTGTGGCTGGAAATACCTGCCTTCTTGCAGGAACAAATACCGGGAGCAAATTCCCTGCACCTAGCAATAATGTTCCCAGTGGGGCCTTGTGAGGACAGGGGTATCTGCAGTCAGCAACTACGAGAACTTGCCCTGCTGACCACCTCCTAAGCTCATGAGAGCAGTGTCTGGGGGGAGAGAAGAAGGGGCCAGATGACGGTGTGGCCAGGCGTTGAGAGGGAAGAGGGTGACTAAACCGAAGGGAAAGTTGCCATCTCCAAAATTGGGCTCCCCTTCCGAAGCGGTTCTCACAAGTATTCACAAGCAGCTTGYGAGTTTAATACTGCAGAGCTTGTGGGGGAAAAAAAGAGGTCGTGCTTTTTCTTGTGCTGTAGAGAGTTGACTTTGGTTTTGCACTTGCCTTCAAGCAGGTAGCATGCCAGAGGGTAGCTTATAGATATTAAGAGACCAAATCAGACTGACACTCATCTARTAGAGCATTCTCTTTCCAGGACAACTGGCACCAAACACTCTAGCTAAAGTAATAAGGGAAGACTGACTTGCCTTGAAGCCTGAAAGCTGACATTTTTCAGGATTTGTCAGTGTTTACTGCTTTAATTCTTGCTGTTTTGGTGATTTTTTTGAAGTGCCCCATCTCTCTCTGGCTCTTTTTAAGTTTTTAATCTCAGTGACATCTTGGGATAATGAGATTCACAGTTTAATTGCACTGTGCAAAGAAGTATTATTGTTTATCAACTTAGAATTTTAATTTGAGTGATTGTCACATTTCTCTTGTGTTCTGGGACCTGAAGAACAGAAGATGCTGATCCAAAAAAAAAACATTTTAAATTGGCTACAGTGATCCAAGAGCCCAAAGAGCAAGCCCCTACAGGTACACAAATGAGTTATCTTCTGAAGTTTTATTTAGGAAAATTTTCTTTTACTTGTTCTTCAGCAGATAGAGCTTTATCCTACATCAGATTTTTCTAATTATTTTGAGTAATGCTAGTGTAACTGTGGCTGTAGGCTGGAGTAATGAAAGCATCTTCCAGCATCCAACACCTGCCTGTCCCTTGCTTCAACAGCATGAATTGCTCCTAGCTCCTTGCCTGTCACTGTAATGGCAGCTTCTCTGTGGGACCAGAAAGTGGAAAGTTGAGTTTCTGTTACTGCTTTGTTAATTTTTTTTTCTTTGACTTGCCTCATGTCTGAGGGAATTGGGACAGGTTGCCAGCCTGTGCTCAAACATCATAAAAGTAGAGAGGTTAAGTGTGGACTGTGCTCTGTCACTGCATCATCCCTTAATTTGGACTCTGCACAGGTTTTGAAGAGAAAAAGCTTAATCAGCATGGTTACTGATTTTTGTAGAACATAAGTTACTTTTTCTCATTAGTTAAGGAATCAGATTAGCCACAGGTTTCCAATCTCTATTTCTAGCTTTTTCCTTTTCTATTTAATGATTAAAAAAAATCACAAAAACAAAGTAATAAATTGAAAGTGCAAACTTACTACTTTTTCATTTATCCTGCATAAGCATATGGAAAATCTGTGATAATTCATTGTTTCTTTTTTTAATGTCAAAACCTATTAGGTATGATTCTTTTGTAGTTCTCTTACTGCCTGTTTCTGTGAGATTTTCCTTTTCTCTTTTTTTCCTCTGACACGTGTTAACACAGAAGGATAGGTTAGACTTAATCGTAGTTATTTTCTCGGTTTGAAGTGAACGCACGCTCAGAGTAACAGCAAACTGTTATGATGGTGAGGTTTTTCCTGCTGGGGTAGCTATTTTAAAATACAAACCCTAGTGGATGTGCAGGCTTCAGGCAGGCTGGGTGGCAATTCCCCGTGAAGTTAGTGTTGTCCGTATTTTGCTCCTAACCTCAGCGCGTGAAAAACGTACTGGGGTTTTCTGTGAGATCTGTAAGCTGAGCATTATCAGCTCTGAAATTTCCACCTTCTGCAAAGTTTGATATGCAGTTTCTTCACTTCTATTTAACAATTTTGTAACCTCAAACAACTCATTTTGTGATTAACATTTATACAAGTCAACACTGTATAGGAGCTAAAAGACAGCCACTGCCTGAGGACAAGATTTCATGTTATTTTAGAAATGCAGTTGTCAGGGACCACAGTGTGTAGTTATTGTGGGCATCCTAGAGCCAGTATTCCTGTGGAGACACCCCCCAAGCTCCTGTAGGGAGGAAGGAGAATGAATTTTCACTATGGATGACAGTTCACTGGTCTAAATAAATGTTAATATGCACAGCAAGAGATGGACTTTCTAGTGTGCTTTAATAGAAAAAAGATATACAACCAATACTATTATTGGTTTTTGATGTGCATTTTTCTCCATGGAATTTTTTATTTTTAAAAAATTGCCATTGAAAACCAATGAAAAAACACAAACCAGAATAGATCAATCACCTCAAAACAGCTTAGATCCAAATTTAAATTGTGTTGTATATAATTGCTCAGAAAAAAAATAAAAATAACTATCAACAGATTGTTTTTCTACAGAACGTTGCTTCTACAATATGAAAAGCAAACTAATTCTTTAACTTGAGAAGCCAGATGGCTGTGACTGGTGGAGGTGTTTTACGACCCTTGCCTGGACTTCCTCCTTGGTGCTCCACCTGCTTTCTGTGCCCATTTCCTAGGCTCCTTCTCTGGTATCTGTCTTTAGGACCTCTGTATTGCCACCTCCTGTATCTTTCTCAACTCCTTCCCTAAGTTTTGGGTAATTAACTGTAGACCAGGTTCAGAAAACCTCTGCTCAGATTGTATGTCTTCCTTTGGTTTATGGTCATGGATTCAGGTAGGGCTGCACCTGGAGGAGGCTATTACTCAGATATTTGTAGGTTCATCTGATATTCTGTTTTCTTCCTTTTTGCCTGATTCTCAGGAAGAGCCAGCGAGCGAGAACCAGCATGTTCTGGCTTGAATGCTACGGCCAATTATTAGTTCTGCTCTGAGGTGTATTCTCACACAGATGGGAGCGCGTATCTGCTGGTCTCGAATGACCTGACCTGCAGCATTCCCCTGCTGCAGCGATGTGTGTGCCGTTTCACTCCCCTTAAGCTCCAAAAGAGGATATTGATGATACAAAAGTAATTTTCWGTAATTTAAGTTAATGCAGCCTGCTTCTACCTGTGTAAAATTCRTGTATGCTGTTTATATATTCTGATGTAATGACCTCTGGGACTATTGCCTTTTTAATTTGTAGCTCAGCCTCAGGTGAAGAAAGAACACAAACTTCTCCAGGTTTAAACTGAGTCCAACATTAGAAAATATTTGCAGGGATTCAGAAGAACATCAGTGCTGTACTGCAGCGCTGTTGCGCGGCCCCAGCAGCTCCGCATGCACTCTGGTGCTGCAGGTACATACTTTGCGCACGGGCCCTTTGGGGCTGTGTGTGCTGACAAACAGATAACGCTTTTGGGATGTCTGGTGCTCTACAGAGAAGGTGAATGATATTTTCTGGATCAGGCGCTGTACTGAGCTTTCTCAGCTCAGCTGCAGGCTCTGATGTGACTTTGGTCAAGTTATTTGCGCTGTTCCTTGGTGTCCTGCCRGGAATAACAGGGTGATAATTCTCCCTCTGCTTATTTTTTATTCACKTAGTTGGTAAGCTCAGTGGAGAAGCAGTAGCTTCTTGCTTTGCATGAATGTTACAGYAAGTTTTTGGCCTCAGTTGTGTCCCTAGGTTCTGTTATTAAATAGAAAAGATGCAGCCTCTACCAATAGTGCCTTGCTTTTTTTTTTGTAAACTTTTCCAAATTGTATCAAAGAGAAGCAGGAGAATATCAACTAGTAGTAGCTATTAAATAACAGGGGCTGTGATGGATTCTCTGTTACTCTCAATTTTTAGGATGATTTTTTCTGAAATACCATCTCATTCTTGCAGGAATCTTTTCAGGAGGGCTTGATGCCCTTCATCTTTTGCAGCAGCTGAGGCCAAGAGAAGGTGATGGTGCCCTGCAAATCCGTGCGGCTGATAGTGTCAAGGACTGGAGGCAAACAGCTTRCGTAGCTGTGGCTGCTCTCTTTTGTCGTAAAAATGGGCTGACTTCAAAGCCACAGTAAATTCTGCTAYGATAATCCTCAGAGCTGCCCTGAGCAGCAGAGCTTTGGGAGATCTGGAGATGAGCTGGTGGTGTCCCTGTGCCACGCTTTTCCCAGGGCAGCCGTGCTCTGCACGGTGTGCGTTGCTCCCAAAGCGCTATGTTAAAGGAGATTTATTAAGGTTCCTCAATCAAGCATCTAAAATTTAGGAAATGCTTCCCCCTTGTGCATGTGCATTAGGATACAGCCTRTGTGGTGCGATCGCGTACTGCAGTTCCCAAGGGGCAGAGTCTCCTTCCTTGCTCGGGAAGCGAGTTAATCTGGGGTTGGACCAGGATTTTGGAGGAGCTGGTGGCCTACTGGTCCCATATTGATGCTGTTGGAGGATTTTGAGGGTTTACAAGGATGGGGTGAGGAGCTGCAGGAGAAGGGAGAATTTCGGTACGATTAGCTTGGCTCTCACRCATCTCTAGTCTGTGAGCTGCAATGTTTTAGTTGCTCTGAGATTTCATGGAGTTTTTTCAGGTGTGGGAAGCTAATTTTGAGTATTAGAAGTATGGAAAAACAGCAAATCTCAGCTGTTTTTCATACTTGTCCCTATTCTGGTAGTAAATGACACGTTACACTGTTTGGATAGAATAATTTTAACTGTTTGTCTGGAATAGTCTTTATCACATGGACACTTGAAATACCTAAAGAAAGTCCTTGAAGCCAGACCATCTTACTTCTGGAAGAACATCCAGATTTCTAGAACTCTATAAATCTCTTTGATACTTGTGAATGTTCAAGGCAGATGTGATATAAAGATGRACCTGAATCTACTAAATGCACCTGAAACCCACCAGGATGAACCGCAAATACCCCYGTATTCTGGCTCAGCTGCATACACACAAACATTCTGCATATTTAAAGAAATGCTTTTCCTAACGACATAGTTTTATTTCCCACAGTGTGTGTGTGTGAAAGTAACTGTGACAGTCCTTTTTTTWAAAAAACACTAACATCTTGTAAGAGCTGAGAGTTTCTCAGCACCACTTTGAGYAGCAAAGGCTGTCTGGCAAAACCCAGGTGCTTCTCACCAACTGTTTTTAGCTGTGGCCTGTGTGAAAACCCTGCCTCAAGCCCTCTGTTTTGGTCCATTGCCCTTTTTTAGTTTTGTTTTTCTCTTACAAAAGAGAGAAAACCTGTTGAAAAAGGCTAATCTTTTCCGTGTGCCTYGGTGCATGGGGCTGATTGCAGTAATAGTCATATTCTTTTAAATTTAGGGGATTTTCGAAGACCTTGGAAGTACTTCAGAATGGGCGCCAGGTGCCTTCAGCTTGCTCCAGCTCTCGTGGTGATACAGGTTCCCAGGAACATGGGCGATGAGCACGAGCCTGACTGTCCCCAGCAGTCTTGGAGGCTTTGAGTTCTGGATCTTGCTTGCCTAATCCCTACTGCTAGATAATATTTAACTTAATTGCATGCATTTTTAGTGTGCATAAACATGTCATAATGAAGTGAAATGTCTGATGTAATTTAGAAGAGTGTATTTTATGTTGTTTCTTCTGTAGTGACTGTAAAAGCTGTTCCTCACAGTGGTGGGTCKTGTCAGGGTCGTTTATGGATTTGTATTCCTTAACCCGACCTGGCTGGACGCTGTTTTTGACTGGTGTAGTGCTGATGCTGAGTTGTCTCTAGCAATTCAAAAATCCTATGGTAAATAAGAAACTGGCTGTGTTATGACTAGAAGAGTGGCTGCCCCATAGAAATATGTACCATTATTCTAAATAGCATGAAATAAGTGCATGAAACTTTAAAAGCTGTTATTCAGAGGGAAATCCTTGGACTTGCAGCAGGATGCCACAATAGTGCAAGACATCCCTTTATTCACTGTTTCTACTAGGGAATTTTGTATGTGCAAAGGGGAAAAAATGCGTGCTGTGTTTGTGTAGAGAAGGGAAGCAGTATTTTCTTGTCCAGCTGGAGAAATGTATTTAAAGTTGCAGCTGTTTCTGAGAAGTCATCTGTTGAGGAGCAAGTCTTGTAGTTCCCATTGCTTTCATGTCACCTGTTTGCACTTCCAWGTGCTTTAAGATAAGTCAGCGACCTTTGGTTCTCAGTGCTGAAATTTCTGTGTATCTGTTGCATACAGAGTCTAAAACTTAGGCATGTTACTAGAAAAATGTACTCTGAAATACAGATGTACTTCTTGCAGCAATGCTTTAATTTATAGAGTATGTACTCGAAGTGCTAAAAGATCATATTAAATGTCTTTAAAATGGAACTTTGAAACATTTTTCTTATATCTTAAAATGTCACCTCAGTCAAAATGAATACAATTTAAATTCTGGAGTACTTAATGTCATTGCATAAATAGAAACTTCCAAACATCATTGAGTTTATATTGATTCCATTTTTCTGAGGATTGCATTTACTATGTTAAAACTTTACAAAAGAAATCAATTGTTTTTCCACTTACAGAGAGTCTTAAAATTAGTTTTACATATTTTTCAGTGTGACATAATAGCCAAGAAACTGCTGCTTCTTAATGTTTTCTCCTTACTGATATTTGGGAAGGGCAAGAGTTAAATGTCGATACTGGACCCCTAAAAATATAGGGCAGACTTGCTTAAGCAGATGTTTTTATCCCTTGTGTCCTCCCAACTCAGCCTTTCCAAAGGTTGATAAAACCCAAGAGACCATGTTAATGAGCCTGTAGCAGTGTATGTGTATGCCTCTCAATWGTTTCTAGTGGTGTATCTCCAAGTTAAAACACATGCTTAAATTATGTCTAATCTGTTAAGGAAGAAGAAAGTTGCCTGTCGTTTAGCGGTTAACTTCTGCAGCACGCGGTGACCGTGTGGAATTTTTGYGGCACGCTCATCACGACTGCTTTGCAAGAGACTTCTTGTCCCTTCCCCTCCTCTCCCCTCCATTTCTTGCTTATGCAGGACATTCGGTCAGTTCAGATCTAAGGTACTGTGTAGCTTCAGGAAAAAAGCGTTGATGACAAATGACATCTCTTAGATGCTAAATAAAGTGTTATTGCCAGATCTCTTTACCAGACAGAAGGGGCATCAGCAGCAAAAATAAGGTTTTGGACCACCTTATCTCTGTGTTGAGAGGTATTTATGCAAGAATTAAACTTCCGCTGCAGTGAACGGAGAGCTCTTGCCTATGTCCCCATATATTCAGAAGGGGGACTTCTTTCTTGGGACATTCATGTCCRCAGGGAGGGCCAGTGAGAGCTGCTGTCGGCGATTCAGCCCCATCGCCCATTCTCCTGTTTTAAGCGTTGGACTGCTTGTACCGTTGGGAAGAGCCATAATTGCCACCGACAGTATTCTAGCTGGAGTTCAGTCTGGTTGGAGTAAGAAGCCTGATGACTTTGTTCTGACCTTTAGTAGTCTCAAATATGTATATATTTCTAGTAAAAGGATGCCAACATAACCACTTGGCTGCTTAAAATATAATTCATATTTCAGCAGAACCCCGGAAGCGCTGAAGTATTGAAAGGGCTCTGCTCTAATTTTCAGACAAATGGTATTGTCCTTCCCCCCCCGCCCCGGGCTTAAAGCTCATTAATAATAACCATCAGCACTGAGCTTTCATAGCTYGCCTTGCCCGAGCATGAGAAACTCCACAGTTCCTTGAAGGTCTGTAAAAATGATGCAAATATATCAGAAGAATCTTTTCCTATGCATTACAAAATTGCAGTGCTGTTCCCTTTAGATAAAATATTTCAAATATAAAATATGATCTTAATGGTCCATATGTAATTAGGTATTATCAAAATATAATRGAAATGAGTGAGGATCATTCTGGGAATCAGTCACTCTTGTAATTCCCAGCTAAGTTGAAAGACTACAATGTCTTTAATTATGGCCTGCTAGTATCTAGCTCAGATGCTGCAAAGTGTATCTTTTGCTTTCTATTCGTTGAATATCTTGCTTAAAATGTTCTGATACATTTTACACACTTAAATGGGAATTTTCATTAGTTCAAGTTTTTCTTTCTTGGTAGCTTTATTTACAATCCCATTCATTTCTGATTTTAAAACACCATGTTCTCTATCACCCATTTTGCATTTCCAATGTTCTAGTTCCAATATATATGATTTCCAGGGCTAAAATGATACATTTGAGTTGATTGACATTCAACACTAAAGCACTAAGTAATCGGTTTCCTGCTCCTAAGCTTTAATAATATCCATTAGGTGCCAGAATGCTGTTTGGTAGGTTCTTCCTTCCTGTATAACAATAGGACCTGATATGGCAATTTCTTTGTCATTTTATGAAATAACATGGATACGTTTTGTGAGATCTGATTCTCTGAAGACACACTAAAATCTATTTTATTGGGCAGCCAGACAKCTGGCTTTTATTTTTGTTCATGGTCTCTGCTGTATATGTTTTCTAAGATAGAATAATACAGGTTTCTGATAAATCTTCCTTTGCACAATGAGGAAAGCGTTCTACCAGTTGGATGCTTTCAGATATAAACAAAACCATCTGTTCTRTTTAAAGCATAGCTGAATTTAATTCTTCATTGTGAATAAAAGCTTGTTGCTGCCATAGAAAAATGTATTTTACAGAAGGATAAAATAATTTAATTGCCAGAAAGTTCTCTGAATTTTGTTTGTCTTCTGATGTTTGCAGATACAGTGCTAATTTAACTTTTATCATGCGCCACAGGACAATAAAGTGTCATGTCTCCGTACCAAGGAAAACCTGCCAGAGATATGCTATTTACCAAAGTCTGCTGAAGTTTGGGATTGAAATCACATAAGGGAGGCAGAAGCTCTGTTTTCAAGTCTTTTTGTGAATTTTTGCAATTAACTTCTCAACATATGGGTGGAGGACGGAAGGGAAGTAATCCTATCCTCGCAGYTGCCAGCACATACATCTTAGCAAACTTCTTTTTGCCTTTCTGTGGGCTCCCTTCCGAGACCTGCTTTCCATTTAAACGTCCTTGCGGTGGCTCGCGTGGCCTGTCGCCTTGCTCCCGGCGGCGGGGAAGGGGCCAGCTGCRGCCACCAGCCCCGAGGCTCTCGGGTCTCTGAACGCCTGAGCCTTGGCTGCAGCTATTGGGYTGAAATTTTGGGCAAGCTCCCTGCGCAAAGGACCGCGTGATGGGAGCGTTCTGGATGTGCAGTTGCGATATGTGAAGAATGTGCAAGGAAAATTTCACTTTAAAATTCAGGTTGTAACATCAAGCTTTAGAAGATGCTCAGATCTTTTTGGCTTTCATTTGCAGACACTTTAATGTGCTGCTTAATTCAAACCACACACTTCTATTGCTCAGTTTATATATAGAYAGATATATATTTTGAAAATTCATTTTTAACCTTTCTGGTAAAATCTTCTGCCAAAGTTGCTATAGCAGGATAYGTCTCATCACAGAGAAGCTATTTCCAAGAAAAGAACTTGATTTATTTGGACTAAGAGTATCTTGTGGTCGTCCGCTACTGCAGTGACGAGGTACCTGTTAGCTCTGCAGCTTGGTGTTTAACATTTTCTCCTTGTAGTAAGTAAACAACAGCCTAGCTCARATCTCCCCTGGGCCACGGTTTAGTGGGCACTGGCACGATGTTCACTGGAGCCCGATGAAGACAGGTCTGCTGCCGATTGTATCGGTACCAAAGAAAGAAAAAAGCTYGTGCTAAGCCGCTGGCTTGTGGGTATAAATGTTTAACTTGAAGGGGCTTGTGAGCTGTGTGAAGCCAGGCGAACCGTACTGACATCCTAGGCTTAACGTGTGCAGTAATGCAAATTGTACCTGCTTTATGCTGTTTTTTCTGACCTTCCTATTTCACGCTTGTATTTCTCCTTAACTAGAGTATCTGCACACTTCTTATCGCATGTCACTCTCAGCATGCATTTAAAGGCAGAGTCTGTTTCTGGTCATTTTAAGGAAGAAGATCTCCCAGGACCTCTGGTGCGGTACGGCACGATGCGCTCTGCCCCAGTCGGGCAGCACGAGGAGCAAGGGAGCAGCTGCTGCCCCTTGCTGCTGCCYGGGCAAGAAATCTTGGAGAGCATCCGCCTCCTGAAACGTGTGAAGCTGTTAGCGTGGTGAGCAGCAGTAATTTGTCTGATTCGTTATATTAAGCCTCGATGCCGCTGGCGGGTGGAGAAGGAGCCGTTTGCCTGGCGTTGCCGGCAGCAGGGTTAGCCGGGGCGCGTTGCACGCGGCGTGAGTGGTGGTGGAGGTTTGCCCTTTTGGAAATAGCACGTGCTTGGCAGGTTCAAGGCTGTCACGTGCATCTTTGGCATCAGCTTGTGAGTAATAACGTAGTAATACTTGCCTAATAGTTGTCATCTGCCTCGGCTTGGTAAACACTGCTGTTTGGTTTCCTTTTGTGCCGGGATTTAATTTACTGACAGGTATTCTAATTTTGAGTGATTTATTTAATCTTAACGCGTGAGGAGGCTGCCACATCAGCTCCCCAAACGCCGACCTTGGTTCGAGAAGCGTCTCGTTGAGCRGCGTCTGTGCCGGTGGAGGGTGTAAAGGCTCTTGACGGGGCTTTGCTCTTTCCTTGGGGGTTTTCAGTAGCAGACACGAGAGCTTTTTGGACCTTCCCACGAACCCTCTTAAGTGACCTGGCCTGTTGTGGTACGTCTCGAGGCCCTTCCCTAAGGGTTGACGTTTGCTGAGGGCAGAGCGTGCAGCCCTGCGGCCTCGTATCGGTGCAGACGCTGCTGCTGCTGCCGGAGGCTTCCCGGTAACGAGCCTGGGCTGTTGGGCAGGGTTTTGTTTCTTTGAGTGCTCCAGCATCTTCAGCAGTTGCAAAGAGATAGTTATCGATAACGCGCATTAATGATATCGTTAGCTGGGGGAAGTCTAGCCAGCAYGCTCATTAAACAGCTCTGGGGTTTTCTAGGGCTCGCTGAAATATCTTCCTGATTAACAGTGCAAGTTGGAGTTTAAGGGAGCTTCCCTAGGGAACTCAATTGCTTTTCCTGAAGTACGTGAAAGTCATCAAATTCACGAGGCCTGAGCCAAGGTTTCACAGAGCTCCTCAGCTCTTGTTTGTGCCGGTTCAGAGCGTTGCCTCCCATGATCAGCCGAAAAAAATCATCAGTTTGATTTTRGAGAACTCAGAGCACGAATACCACAGAACATCACATCCTAAGTTCAGCTTCTCTGGGGGAAACTTTTGCAGTTTAATCTTTAGGCCGATTCCCTTTGTGAACGTAAACGCGTTTGCTGCGCGGCGCTTTCAGAACAGAAGCGGTGGCCGGGGCTCGCTGTGCGCTCTCCGCCCTTCGCCCGCCCGCGCTGGGGCTGCTCCGCTSTCAGGGAAGAGCCGGAACGAGCGAGGAAGTTGAGGTTATAGTGCCGCATACTCTTTCTGCTTTCCCTCTTCCCCCCCACCCCCCAAATCCTTTACTTTTATCAGCATCTGTCATTTTACCAGCTGCAACTTACAGTTTCTGACAGTAGTGCAGCTGGATTATTTGCTTTTTGCTTACCTGTCATATACAGGCTTTTAGGGCATGTTTGGGAACGCAGTGAAAAACAAACCTGAGAACTGGCGTCAAAGAAACCTGCGTGCAAAGGTTCAYGAGATCTCAGAGCTTCGTAGCCAAGGTAATAAATTTGAGAAAATATTTGCTGCTCTCCTACTAAAAAAGATAAAGCAAGTTGATTAAACAGATGCTCTGCGCTGTGCTGTTACAGCATGGTTACCAGCCCAGAAGGGCTGTTAATGAGGGCTGTGTGCTGTAATCATTCCTGCATCACGTTTATGGCTCTGCAACTGTAACCCTGCTGGGTCTGAAGAAYGGTACTTCCTAGAGCAGTCACTGAATACCATGATCCTTATTCCAGGATTTTTGAGATGATTGGGATCGATTATTGAAAACAAAAAGAGCTGATGAATGGGAGATGGATTTATGGCTTGCAAATTTTGCAAATGTTTAGGGACAGGTATAGCATTTTTTCTTTGAGTAGTGCCTCTGCTTTTAATGAAATTACTTCCATCTAAGTATGTGCTTGCAGATTCTGAAGGTCTTGGGGAGTGCATGTACAGCATAATATTTGTGTTACCATCTAGCATCTTGTCTCCATATAAAATTTCTGCTGTAAAAACTGCCAAGCAAGATCTATGGTGTTTGCCTTGGGTGGGTTCCAGTTTCTGCTCTACCCTGAGTGCAAGYTTTCAGTACAATACTAGAAAAGGAGGGGACTGTATAGCAATTAGCACTTGAAATGCAGTGATTTGTAGGTCACTTTACCACCAGACAGTCCTAATAAAATAACTTGCTTTGTATAAATTTGTACCGAGGGATCCAAGTAAGCACCTCCCCTGTGAGGTGCATCTAATACGTGGTGTACTCACAAAGCTAGGAGTTCATCCTACCTGACCTTTTCCAGGAAATAATTCTTGCTCAATGAAACTTGCCATAGAACATTTGGCTTTTAATAAGAATTTAAGCCACACCAAACAGTAAATAAACATCATCTACTTGCTCTGGTATTTCCTTGTAGCACAAAATAAGAAGTATTCATTGCTTATTTATCTTTGGATAGAGAGAGAGAGAGGTGTGATAATGTCTTGGAGAGTCTTTGAAAAAATAGTTTATAGTCAAATTAACCTTTTATGAGATTTTTTTTCCCCTTAGCTTTATGTACATACCTGCTATGTCTGATATCTCTTCTAACTTAGAAACCAGAGTAAATGTTACAGCAAGATTGATGTTCTTGCACTTCTGTTGAGATTAACAAACTACTAGTTCCACTTGGGGACAGCAGTGAAGATCATTTTGAGCAGCAGGGGAACTTCTCGCTCTGCATGCGAATAACCCTGTGCTGCTTGGTGCAATGTCTATGGGAAGCGCTGGCTTGCTTGCCTTCCTAATGTGCCATAGTAACTTCTTGGAGTCATCACTGTTTCCTTTGGTGCCCGTGTTCTCTGAGCTAAGATTTTACTTGGCTTCTGGATATAAGGGTCTCAATCAGGGGCTGCTTTCCTCAAGAGGAGCCTTAATCTCTTGGGTATAAGAGGGAGGTCTGATTTCAGCTTTACGGTAAGGTCTTCTGTGGTTGAYATAGTGCATGTTGATTGAAAAAGGGCTGTGTAAATTAAGAAAATCCCTGTGAGGATTTTAAAGTACAAAGGATCTGTTCTCCCTAGGCTACTCCAGACTTAGGGAGTAATGCACAGTTAATGCTGTCGCTGGAACGCTGTGAATTCAGATCAGCCACAGCCCAGTGRTATGCCCAGGCATCTCATGCCTGAGCTTAAATATAATTCATGGTTCTTTGAAAAGAGCAGAGAGAGACTGGGGCAAACCCTGAGCAGATAACTGTGAGAACTGCAGAAGAATCGGTCCTCCCTGCCACGACAGAAGTGGAAGGGTGTGACCAAGCTTTGCCACATCCCTGGTTTCAAGAGAGGGACATCATAGTTCCTCTTCGGAGAGGAGCTTCCAAACATCTCAGGATTTGCAGGTTATTTGAAAATCTACGTAAATACCCCAAACAGCTGTAGTTCTCCTTTGCCTGCAGGTGAAGCTCAGAGCCAGGGCCAGCTGCTGCTGCTGTTGCTTGGGTGCCAGCAAAGGCACCCAAGCAAGCTAAATTTGGGAACCTATTTGGTGAAGGTGTCTCCTCTAATCTAAGTGATRGCAAGTCTTTATCTTTGGAGACATTGGAAGCAAACCCTGACCTTATCTTCAAGTAATGCCACTGCTGAGTGATTGAGATTGATAATACCAGCCTGACATCTTTCCGTGGTTAATTAGCTTAAAATGAGAATAGCTCTTGTATTCACYGCTGACTACCAGAGACAATAATTACAAGACAATTTTGTATGAACAATCCATATCCTGTTCACTTGGCCTAGWACTGCTACCCAACTAAACATTTCAGAAAAGACTATTCACTTTTCATGATGATCAGTAAAAATAGATTAATGGGAGAGTTCTCCCCAAAGGGTAAAAGAAGGACAGATTTCTCTGAGCAGCACTTGTCAGATAAATGCATGTGCTGAGTGGGTAATGGTGTGCAGATAGGTGAGATGCTGCGCTGCTAGATTACTTGACGGCTTTCTTTCCAGAAGTGATACTGCAGTGCCAGGGTAATTTCTGGGTGAATCACRTGTGTGTAATAGATAAAGCCCTTTCCCTCTTAATTAGATAGGCTGTTCTATTAGGGCTGCCAAATTTCATTTGATGCAATGTGATACATAAAATTSAACAAGAGAAAGAAAGTTAGATTTTATTAGGAGGGCTTAATCCTGCTTCTTGCCAAAAATTCTAAGTGGAAATGTAACCAAGGGAAGAATGAATGGGAAATGCATTACATAGGGGAGAAACRAACTTCATTATGTGGGCCAAACAACAAATGTCAGACCCTTTACCTGCAGGGGAAAAGGATATAAAGTACAAAATACAAAATAGAAGGATCCAGTTTTCTATCCAATCGTGCCTGCTTCCTATTACCTTATTACTGAGCCAAAGATACGAAAGCCTGCAAATGAAGTGAGCTTCATACTATGCAATGATGTGCTTGTGAAGCAAAACATGCCATGGGAAGTTGCAATTAGGCTCTGCGTAGCAGTGTGTTTTGACCAGTTGTTGTCCAATTACTGTCCCAATGTTAATGCATAATTAATATGGATAGCTAATAGGAATATATTTTCCATTCCCTGAATGGATATTTTCGTATCGTTCCTTTGAGTGATGGGTCTATTTATCATGCTGCTAAAGGACTCTTTAAAATGAAGCATTCTAGAGGAGCACGTTTTGRTGCCAAGGCTTCCTACCAGTGGAAGTAACTTCTGCTAGAAATGCCATTTTCACTGAAATTGGTCTCTTATATTATTGTAAACAGTGCCATAGAAGGTCAGCAGTTTTAGTTGTCTATAAAACAACCCAAAAAACAACCTGCCTTAAACTGTCAACACTTTTTAGTATTGCCCAGCCTGKCGAAGGTGCAGGGCCGCGAGCCGGGATCAGTCCGGGCGCAGACGTGGTAGGTGTCCTGCCCAAGAGGAAGCCGGCGTGCAGAGAGCGGGGTGCCTCGCCGCTCCCGGGGYGAGCGGAGAACTTCACCTCGTGCGCGCGTCCGTGTAGCTGCTGCTGCGTCGCAGCTTCTGGGGGGCCGGAGCGCCAGGGTGGGTGCAGCCGGGGGACGCGTGTGGTTTCGTGCATGGCGCTGGTGGGGGGGTTTGGAGCACCGCAGGTCCTCGGGGAGCGTTGCAGACCTTTCTCAGGAGATGGGAAGACCCATAATGGCTCAGCGTGTCTGCAGCCTGTTCTGGGTTTGCAGAGGAGGYGCCCAGCTGAACCTCTACCCTTCCTCATGCTATTGCTTATTTGGCCACACCACAGTCTTGCAACAGCAATTTCTTACGCAGCAAAGCAAATGGCAGGTTTTCTAATAGTTATGTTTTAGCGTGGCATTGCATTTGTCTCATTTCTGGCAAAACCCCAAAGAAATGGATGCTTTTTTTTATTATTATTGTTGAGCCAATTTCAGCCCTGTTTCAATATTCACAGAAGAAATGCTCCTTAAACTGTATTGTATACTCTGAATTGTGTTTTTATTTAAGCAGAAAAAATCTAAGCTTGAGGAGTTTCCTGATAAAGAAAAACCTGTGAAATCTTTGCATAGAACAAAATGAGATAGCTGGGAACCACTGGCATTTTAGAAATGAAGAAGGGGAAATATTTGCTCACATTCCTTTACTCTGAGAGATTGTGGGGTTTGGATTTTCCAGATAATGAGAGAGCTGGGAAACAGCCAATGAATTGTAACAATCAGAGATGGTTTTCTCAGTATTTGTCTCTCTGATTTCACATAAGCCATCATCACRAAAAACAGAAGGGCTTGCAGAAAGAAATGAAACATTTCTCTCTTTTTAAAAGCACCAACAAGCAAGCTGCTTGCAGACTTCCCCCCCCCACATCTGCATTTGCTTTTCTTGGGGACAAAATATTGATGAGAACATCTCCAGTGGACAGGCTTACATTTTTAAGTGTCTCTGAATTAAGCTTCCTTGTATGCATGTGTTGCTTCTTTGTGGGAAGGAAATGGGTATAATCTCTGTTGTTTATTCATTGGCTGCCACGCACTGATCATCAGCCTAGCTGATATTCTGGATRGCAAAAAAACAAAGTTGTCATTTTGATTAGAGTAATTTTGAAAGGAATCCATGAGACATAGTATTGTTTTGTTCCATGAATATTTAACTTGTGAATTACAACCACTGTTTTCTCAGCTTCCTCTCCAGTTGCCGATCAGGGAAGAATATAAAAACTGCTCCAAATTCACCCCCTTTTGAAGGTTGGTCATCTTACCACGTTTCCAAGCTGGTGAAGGGCTTTTGAGCATAGGATTTGGAGAAGCACATCGCTCTGAGCAATGCAATCCTGTTCAATGCTTTTATAAGGAGCTTTCCTCTACTGAATCCAGGGAAAAGGCTCTTATCTGGATAAATAGTTACACCCTTGGGACAGCAGTTTGAGTGGTTTGATATACATCCTTCAAGTAGTTCTGTTTACTTCACAGTGACCCCATGGTTGGATTTGACCCGTGTTTTGGTTTTAAAATAAATACTGTTGTGACTTCATCTCAAACTGTCAACCAGTAGATGATGAATGAGCCTTTCAAGTCTTTGTTAATAACTTAGGAGAAAAAAAAAAAGCAACTTGG
Source organism: Rhea americana (assembly GCF_003343005.1). Taxonomy (NCBI): domain Eukaryota; kingdom Metazoa; phylum Chordata; class Aves; order Rheiformes; family Rheidae; genus Rhea; species Rhea americana. The sequence continues at coordinate 3,076,065 of NW_028187177.1, read as the reverse complement.
CCTTTTATATAATATAGCCTTAAGAAAGTTCTCCTTGTATTAGTATCAAGAGTTGACAAACAGCAAATTTCAGAGCTGTTTTTCAAAAGAGATCTAGGAACACTTAAATTCATCTGTTGCATATTGAAACATACCTCTTTGTACCATAGTACCATTGATTAAGGATAAAGGATTATATAATTCATTTTTCAGAATTGCAGGTGCATTTTATGAACGAACATGATTTGACGTCCAACACCTGCATTAGGAGGTAGGCAAGGCTTAGACTTGGAGCAGAATCCTATAAAATATGCTCTGAAAATGTCCTGTGATGTCCTTTTCCTGACTGCCAAACAGAAGAGAATCCTTTAAAAATATTTTATATCTCAGACTATGAAGTGCCTTCTGAATATAATAAAAACTTCATTAAGAGCTGAACTGAACTCAGAGGATTGTGTCTCTGCTGATCAAGTTAAGATTTTTGAAGTATGACAGCAGGTCATTGTATAAAGTAGCAATTTCTCTTTTTATTCTCTCCAGTGAGGCATTTGATATTATCCCTGACGGCTACAAGTGAAAAGCACCAACCATTGGAGACAATTCTACAGCTCCATGGTTTTCTGATACTCTTTTTTTTCTTCAGTGGGAATAGCCCCCAAATTCCTCTAAACTTTCAGAGTGTTGGTCATTCATACCGAGATTTCAATTTCTACAGCTAAAGAAATTCTGTTTGCTTATTCCCCTTAGGTAGTGCTGTGTGCACACAGCAAATGAATTCAGCTAGACATGATTTTACTGATGATGGTGCTGTCTTGGAGAGTAGCCTCACTATGCATAAATTGCCTGAATCGGAATAAAAGTTTAACATAAATTGCTCTTCTAATTATTGAATCCAAACTAATTATACAGCAAATGTTCTGGCCTGTAAAACCCCCTGTTTAAACACAGCTGGACACTTGTTTTGTTTTTGAACACCAATCTTTGATGCTTTCCTGAGACCTGATAATTTCTGAAGTTGCGATTCTCCAGAATTCCCTGCTTGCTTTCATAACATGGAAATGAAAGCCGACAGCAGGGAATGGAGTTTTAACAACCTTTACAGTATCATCTATGGCTATATCAGCTAAAACTCATTGTGATATACAAATTGCACTATGCTCAGTAGAATATATTTATCACTGTTGGCTGTTATGCATCCACTCAGCTAACACACTTCGTAATCTGCTGCCTACATTTCCATGGTGATTTGCATTCTGACTATCTATATGCAGTGAGGTCAGATCTCTTTCTTAGCTTTATTTTTTGAGTGGAAGTATTGATGTAGCCTGACCGTAGACACAAAACCAGTAAGCTTATCTCTGGAGGGCCAATTTAGAACTGAAGGACAGCTCTATGACAATATAYGTTCTCTTTTGTAAACACTATTGGAACTGGCAGATTTTCAAATGTATTTGTATTTATTTACTTGTTAGCATTTTAGAAGCCATTCAAGTGGAATAGGAAAACTCATTTCTAAGCTAGTGCCTGAAGAGTAGAACTCTGAAGATAGTGTGAGATAAGGCACCAAGGGGGGAGAGAAACTTGTGATGCACCCAACTTAAGAGTGCATAGTCACCGTGGAAAGAGTTAGTTCACTGTGTGCCTGCTTTGGGCAATGCCAGCAGCCCGTGTCGGTGCTAGAGTGATTGCTCTATGAGAAACCCCTTAGTGTTGCAGAGGGAGCACAGTGCACAGAGAACTGCCTTTAGGCTAAGCTTGACCCTTTATTTGTGCAAATCTGATTTTGGAAGGTCCAAAGAAGGATCAGTATATTTGGATTGTGGGACTTCACTCACRACTTCCTGTACTGACAAACTACTGAATGAACATTGCTGTTGGGAAAGAGATGATTCTGTTTATCGTAGGCAAACATGGAATGAGTCCATATGGTAACTGCTCAGCGCATTCATCTGCCCTGGAGACAGCTGATGGGTCCAAYGCTTCCTGAGTGAAGGCTGGCAATGGCCTCTGCACCTGAGCAGGCTGATTCTTGCTCACATGGAGTCAAAGCTACTGAAATTGGAGCTGCAGAAGGTTTGCCCATAGTTACTTTCAGGCTCATGCTTGCAAGGAGGCCTGAAAATGTCACGTGACTTTCTTCTCATGGTAAGGTGGTATGACTTTATGGGAATAATTCACTTTCTAAGAACCTGAGCGATTTGAGGGTCTTTGGGAGATTGAGATTTGGAACTGATTTAAAGTAAAAATGCTAAGCTTCTGCAACTGCTTGTTTTTTCTAAAACTAACCAACTACTAATCACTGACAAACAGTATCATCAGATGTCCTGGAAGCCCTCTAGGTTACCGAAAGCTGAAAAACCTTCACTCCATTTCTTGCCTGCGTATAGATGTAAGAGTGAGCAGTTCTAAGGCAGGACTGCCATGTCTCTGGTTGAGTGTTGCAGTTCCCTAGTTACTGGCTGCTTCAGCCTTCTCTCTGCCTCTCTTCAAAGCTCCACATTTGCACCTCTGGGTGCCACTTCTCTTTGGGTGGAGTCTTTCTAGTGACTCTTGCCATCCTGTGCTTTGAGAGGGAATTCTGGTATTCATTGCAGTCACCTCAGCAGGGATGGCTGTGCCACTCTGCTCTAAGAGGGACAAGCCTACACAGCAGAATGCTCTTTATTCCCAACAAAACCTATTTAGGATGAAGGTATCTCAGAACCAATAAGCAATTCGTAGGTATATTTAGGTACCAGACTGCCGTGTCCCCACTGAGACTTAGCAAATTTAATATCTTTCCAYAGGCCTGCTTTGGACTTCTGCTTTYCATTTCTTGAATCAGACAGGAGAGAATCATCTTCCAAGTCTTCTTATTGTCTCAGCTTTCTTGAATCAATTCAACCCCCAAAGTTCCCCTGCTAAGTGAGAGAAAGGTATAAATTCCAGACTTGCTCCCTTCTGTCAGTATACAGGATTAACATTGCTTCTCAGGGACATTAATTACAAATGAGTTAAAAACAGACAGCTGTGAACTGACAYGATAGGTAAGGTATTTCTAAAGTGAATTACAGTAATTCATTTTTCTCCATAACAGGAAATGTATTTGCCATGCTGAAGTCCCCTGTCTTTTTTTAGACTTTTTAAAGCTTTTTTTAATGCTTATATTGGAGCCAAGTCTAACCCAGATCTGTAGTTTCTAGATTGCTGTGTCCTACAACTATAAGGAACATTATATACTGCCCTCCTTGCAGTACTGATGGCAAGACTTATGCCTGGGTCCTTCCCCAAAGAGAGTACCTCATCGAGCTCTCATAGCGGTTGCTGCTCTGTATTCCCTTAGCACTCCTCACACAGGAGAAGCCAGTATGTACCCCCTAGACAACAGAGGGACTTAAACAGTCAGATGCTGGAAAATGTGGCAATACTTCCTCAGCAGAGTCCTTGCTACTGGTGGGCATGTCCAAGCCAAAAAGGTTACCTGCAAATGCCAGTGCTTCAGAGCAGATCTACATAAAACACTGAGTGTTTTAAATTATGTATTGAAAGTTTCATTGGCAATTCTTTTTCTAATAATAATTATGGTAATTCTGAAGGAAGATGACCCAGACATTCTATCACTTTGGGTCCTGGTAGGTATCCTGGTCTCCAGCTGCTTCTTGAAAAGGCACTTGGAAGTACTGTCTAGGGAAGGCTGAACAAACTGGGCTTGTTCAGCATAAAGTACTTGGAAGTACTGTTTCCTGCAAGGCTATGCAGATGACTTGGATAGCATAGGAAGTCTCAAGTAGTACTGCACTCCTATGTGTTGACACTTGAATTTTGCCTGYAGTTTGATCCAAGCATGTGGAAAGCATTTCTGGAGCTGGTGGGCTTTCTGCCCTTCCCTGCATTGGAAGCTGAGAGCAGTTCATGGCACAGGTTAGTTGATGTCAACATTATCAGGACTTGGATTAATATTGTTACTTGCTAATACACTTTGGGGGTTAAATCAGACTGCTAGGATCTGAAATTTGCTCCCAGGCTACACACAGTATGCCTGTATTAAAACAAATCTCTCCTGCTCATTTACAGATCTTATTTCATGGCACTGTCTCTCTTGCGATTTATTTCTGGTGCCTTTGCTGGTGACTCGTTGCCCGTTTTCGGATGTTTGTAGCAGATGTTCAACTACTGAGCCTCTGCCCACTTTCTTGTATTTTGGAAGCTCTGTGAAGTATTGCCCTGTTTTGGATTTCCTGAAAGCTTTGAAGTAGAGGGCATTAGGGGATTTACTTAACAGCACTTGGCAGCACCTTTCTTCTGGAAAGGAAATCCCACCAGTGTCAGACAGGTCCCTGGCCTGGGAGTCCAAACTCTTTGAATACTATTTTCAGTGCCTCTTATCTGAAGAGACAAGGATTGCTGTGGAGCTGCCAGCCATGTTGTGTGACTGAGCCTACATGCAGCATTATCAGACATACTATTTTATCCTTAGATTCAGTCAGAAAATACTGGTGGAAGCTATCAGTTCTTAGAAAAACTGGGGAGAAATCTTAGAGCAGTAAACTAAGGTGTCAAATGCTAAACCACTCTGAATAAATGGGTKTATCTTAAAACAGAAGAACTGGTCATTAAGCAGACCTGATTTTTCAGTATTAGCTAGGGCTTTCCTGTCCAAGAACCTTGCAGACCTCCTGGCAGCGAGGGAAAAGTGTCAGGGTGCCTCTGGTACCATCTACCTGGCAGCAGGCAGACAACCCTGACAGTGATCTCCATCCATCTCCATYGGTGGTCCCTAGACACATTTACTTTCAACACTGTTGCTGGTGTCATCTCAGGCATCGACTCCCATGGAACTGCGAGAAAGACCTGTTAAAATTGGAGGAAAAAGAGAGAGAGGTAGTTCATTTATTAGGCTTGCTCTGATATCTTTCAGTAATAAAGTTCAGAAGGATTCTAAGGAGGCTTTAAAAAGATGACTTCAAATTTCAGTAACTCTCTAGAAAGTGGAGAGATTAAGGTTGTTATTTGAACAGTATTTGCAGCTACTGTATCTGTGAGGTGGGAAATTTCCCACATCTCGTATATCTGCCCAGAATCGTGTTTATAGCAGCGACAAGCTGAAAAGTTGTTACATATCCTTATCACCTAACCCTTTAACCAGTTTCAGTTAAAGCCTATTCTGTTACACCAGACAAAAGCATAGTCTGAGTTTAAATGAAATTAGAAAGTCACCTAGAGCATCGATGTCAATATGCCTACTATGCATCAYGCACCAAGTGCTCAGGAATACCGACCTTGAGAATGAATGAGCTGAAGTCGTTATGCCAAATTCATTCTGAGTACAATGTCGCATTAGGTTAATTTTGTTCCTAATGTAGCAATGATTTTGGCCCCAGCCGTAATCCCTGTAAATCAGAAGCAGCAGAAAGGACAGGTGCTGCATTGTGAAAGATATACTGCTTTGAAAACTGTAGCTCCCTGTCCTGCCTCTCCATCCCAAGGAAGCAGATGGTTTCTCGCTCACCCAGCTCTGGTGGAAGCACAATGGGTAAAAACAGAAGCTGCAGGCTGGATTGCATCCCTGGGTAGTCTGCGAGCCGTCCCACTGACCCTGACGGGAACACAGGGAACGGAAATCGGTGCGAAGCATAACCTAGGGAGCTTACAAGAGTTATTCATCTGGCGTTTACTGGTAGAAGAGTGAGGGAATATGCATATATTCAAAAGAAAAGTGAATTTGTCCTGCTCTGAAAGTGCTCTTACTGCTCCAGCACAACGCTGACCACTGCGAGCAATTCTGAGCAAGTTGTTCTTCTCTAAGAGTTCCCTGCAAGTAGCCAGGAAGCTTCCTAACAAGRTTTTAATTAACAACAGGCTTAATTAACTTCTTTGGCTGGATGCCTACATTCCAGTATCCATGGACGTTCACTTTGAAGGCAATGTTAGTCTGCTCAGTCAAAGAATCAGCTACCAAGGAAGCTCCGTGTCCTTCAGTTTTCRGAAGTAATAGGAGCAATGTTTGTCAGCAGGTGGTGACCAATMGCTCAGTGCCAACCAGTGCTGTAGTAACCTACTTAATTTCTGCAGAATTTGGAAAAAGATGTGTGGAAGAGTTGTTTTCCTAAATGYATTTTATGAGGAAATATCTTTCTCTTTCACTGTGGCTTTTTTGTTTGCCTTTAATGTAAGGGGAARTAAACGTGTTAATGATGTCCTAATGATTAAAGTATGCCTCAGCTCTAAGTTTTTGCTTTCCTATTCTTCCCCAAAGCTAATCTGATGAATTTGTTCATATGGGGGGGTACATTATTTATGTCATCTTATGTCACATCAGGCATAATGGGATGTGACAACTCAAGGTAACACATCATTTGGGAAAAAGCAGGAGTAGAGATCTGATGAAAGATGGGAAGTATATCCAGCTTCAGGCATGGCTGGTTGGTATTGTGGGGTGACAGGGAGGTTATTTTAAAACTTGAGAGCCAAGTTCAGATATCATGTACTGTAATTAACGTTGATTTTCAACCCTTCTTTTTCTACTACTTTCTGTTTGTAAATTATACTACTGTACATACCCTAAAATACAAGCACTTACTGAYACCTGCCTCCAGACCTTTCAGTTACTCCGTCTGTGCCAAGTTGCACTGGGCTTTAGGCAGGCCAAGGGAGCGGAGCTGGAAGCAAATGAAGGGAGAGTGTGAGAGGTGCTTCCAGCAGTTCAGTGCTGGCTTGAAGCGAGAGCTCGCGTGAGTCTGCACACATCTGTTAATCCAGGAGGGACCTCCTTGTTCTGAGCTGCTGGTGGCATTTTTTTGATACTGTGGCTTATTTTCATTCTTATATTAGTTAGCATTAGCAAATGAAATGTTAAATTGATAGGTTATTGCTTCTACCAGGTCAAAGGTTTTTACATGGTTTTATGTTTTCAGAGAGACTTTGGAGCCCTTTAGAGCACGAAGGCAAGGACTCTTGCTCCGTCTGCTGTTCCCCTGGGCTCCGCTGGTGCTTGGAGCGTTGATGAGACAGCTGTCACAACTGGACACAGTGCGCTGTCACTCTGACACACGGCATCAAGATATCAAATGAATGCATGAACGGAGCAAGAGTTCTTGCTTTCGTGTCCCTGTGAAGTACATCTGARAAGGTTCTGCACAGGTCACCTATCCACCCTGGTGCTCCAGATAGGATCAACTGTATCTAAATTCCTGAACAGTTTCTSTAGCCTTTTCCTAAGGACCTCTAAGGCAGAGGTTCCACAGGATCCTTACTGTGCTTAATTGTGAGTAGTCAAAGATCATCTTAATGTCTTACCTAATCCTATGTTCTTCCAAATACAGAGAATAATCTATTAGAAGAGACTATATCTATACTGGAGAATAAAGTTAGGAACCAAAATTACCATGGCAAATTGCAAATATGGTCTGAAGCAAGTGGATGTGATTTAGCAGGGTACCAGACCCTAGGCTGGGCTATAACCATTGGCTGCACAAATGCAGGCCAATGAGGCTGGAGAGGCAGCGATCCTGGAGACCGGGGTGGCTGAGCTGGAGCTCCTTGTTCCTTGCTGCTGTGGCCGAAAACTGGAACGTGTCTGCCTGGAAGATAGCAGATACAGTCTAATTTTGCATATTGTGATTCAAGATGGTTGGTAGCAGGCTGGAAAGGGTCTGGAAGTGGGTAGCATGAGCCAACCGATGACTAGAAAATATGACCRTCAGGGAAGGCTGAACAAACTGGGCTTGTTCAGCMTAGAGAGCTGAAAAGGGAGGGCAGGTGTGACCGTACTGCTGCTTTGAAGGGAAGGCGAACGCTCTCATTTCTGTGCTCTCGTAGAGAGGTCTTCTGTTGTGACAAGCAAGATGCAAGTTGGATGTTAAGAAAAACTTCCAGAGGCGGCAGCAGTAGTAAAGCACTAGAATTTATTGCTCAGGGAAACTGCAGAGCCTTCATCAGCAAAGGGCAAGTTAGACAAACACCTGGGGGGAAACACTGGTGTGTCGGGGTGGGGAGCAGCCCTCAGCCCTCCGAACCATTCCTTCCAGCCTGAATATCACATGACTCTGTAGCGAGCAGGACAATCCTCCTGGTCTTCTCTTCCCAGTGCAGCAACCCCCATTTTTCTAGTCTTCCCTSATATGTTCTGGTTCTTGTATTTATGATTATTTCTGTTCTGTTCCTCCAAGCTTTTTCCTCTTTCTTTTAGTTTTTCTTGAGGTTTAGATGATTTAGTTGAGTCTTTTYTTGAGTGGAATGAAAGGATTGCTTTATATGGCTCACCTATGAACATCAGCTCTGCACATACCAATTTGTGATCATTGCATGGTCTATACATTCACAGTGTAAAGCGGAGTTTAAGAAATAGATTCTTTTTGCACAKTGCTTACTATTTTGGTGTGTTGTGTTTTTCTAATGCAACAGACAATTCCTGTGCAGGGGTAATTCTAGATATCAAAGGGACAGTGTTGTGCATGTCATAGTTACTCCGGGGTATATTTTTAGAGATGTTTCTGAAGTAGAATGTCTCCAGTCAGAATATTTGAAGGAGAGCAAACACCTTCATTGAGAAGTGTAGTCATCACCTTCAMTGAGAAGTAAACAGTAGGATCTGTGGAGTCACGTGTGTGCACACGTACACACATGATATATGGTGAACTGTTCATGTCACATTCATGTGCACACTTAGGGCTGTATTAGCTTTCGTGGAGTATCTTCTTGTTTAGCAGTAGTCAAGTAAATAAGAAATGAAATAAAACCGCAGTCTATGAAATCTTCCAGGCCTGATGTTGAAGGTTTTATTAGATTCAGAGTGCATTTACAGATCAGTAGAAAACCTCAGGCATTTGCCAATCAAATGARCTTGTGAGGGTACCGCTGCCTTGCTCTCCTCCTTGAAGGACAGGGACAAGCAAAGGCGGATGAATTGCCAGCTCTTTAGGAGAACTAAATTATATTACCAGTCAGAGCTTGGTGCATGAGGAGAGAATATCATAGAGTTCTTTGGGTCTGTCAGTGTAAAGTGCATTCGCTACCTGCCAAATGTTTTTTGGCTAATTCTATTTTTTTTTTCATGTTCTGCCATTCTTTTAAAAGTGTGGACTTCGTGGTACGTGTGCAGTGTTCCAATACTTGCTTCATTAGCAAGCATGCTCCTGGGCTTCCTTTTGARATTTTCTTTCTTGTGGAAGAAAGTTGGTGCAACTTGATCAGTGTAAGCCTGTTGATGCTTCGCAAGCCTCCTTCCTGGGGCCCAGATACAGTCTCCAACTGTCTTACTTTGGGAGAGTGAGTGAACAGTGCCAAACAGATCTGCCCGGTGGGTGGTGCTAATGATTTCAGTGCAGTTGCATATTTGCTCATGGCTTGGATTTGAAAGAGAAAAYGTAAGTGAGATGGAAAAAAGAAAACTTTTGATGCTGGCAAGAGAAATATTTCTGGAAGCTCTCCTCTAGCTGGAGTGTCCTCGAGATTTTGCTACAACTTGAACAAGGAGCATCTCTCTGAAATACATTTTTTTAAAAAAAAGCCTTTCAAAATGCTTTAAACTATTTGATTGTTATAGCAAAAGAAAAGCACTTTTTTCTAAGTGTAGCTGTAATTTTCTATTAATTTTATATGGTACTGAGTAATAAAGTTATTAAATATTGACTGATTCTCCGCTCTCCCACTGCTCTCAATATATCTATGAAGAGTATCCCAGAGGAACTTCTGACAGGCTTTAAACACTCAGCCATGACAGTGTGGAGGAAAAAGCATTGTCAGGCTTGCTGAGCTGTTAGCTCTTATGTTTTCAAGATGGTTTTACTGAATTTATCAGTGTGTCCTAGTTCCTGTTTCTCTCCATAACTGTTGTGCTCTTGTCTGATGTTGACAGGTCTTGAAACYGCATGGTTGGATGGTCCGACTGAAAAGCACTGGGACATCTGGCTCTCTGGACATCACCTCTGCAGAAAGCCCGTGCCAGCTTACAAGGACCATCYGTACAGCTGCAGAGCTGGCTCTTCCTCCTTCTGAATTCTGGATTGCACCTGATGCTTGACTAAAACTTTAGCTGAGAACTGAGATGTGGCTCTAGGTGTCRAGAAGCAAGCCTGCTGCTCCTGAGCTATGGTAGGGATAAAGTATGGACACGAGGGAGAGCAGCATGGAGGTCTAGTAGAGCTTCGAGCAGTTAGGTCAAGCGATAATCGCTGCAGGCGGACACGACGAGGTAATTGTGGCCTGGAACAGGGAGGGGGAACATGGAGCCGTGCCTTTTGGGGTTTATTGCTTCCCTTTGCCCAGCAGTGAGTTGTAGGGTGCTCTGAGGCTGGATTTGCTGCTGCTGAACTTCTTGTGGAGTCAATAGAGTTGCTGTTCCACCYCTCTACTTGCTTAAAGTGTGTGTTGCGGATCTCTTTTCACCCATTCATTTGTTTCTTCCCTTTTAATGAGTAGGTTAAATTTCTTGTGTGGTACTGTGTGCATTCGAGATGTGAAGGTCCTTTTCCTCGCCTCCCTCTTACTCAAGGTGGCTTTGCTCCTGTTAACTCCTGTCATGATGTAATCAGACCTTATTCTCACATGAATACCAGAGTTAGAGTTACTGCTTTTGGGTTTTTCCATTATTTTGAGTGGCTGATATTTTTCCCATTCTCATTCTCTTCCTAACACAAATTTGACCATGTTTTCTAGGTTTGTTCACCTTCCTCACAAGGACTTGAATATTAGTCCTCAACTTGTCTGTGTATCCCTACTTTGCTTATTCTCCACTTTCWTTGATTTATGAATCATGTAGAGGCCAAGATACAGTAAAGGACATGAAACATATAAACAGAATGCAAGTATTTTATTTGCAGAAGTTGATCATTTTATTTTTACCTGTCCCTTGTGCTTCTGCAATACTGTTGGTGTGCCTTAGAAAAATGCCAATACTAGACTGGATTGCTGCAAGCTCAAGTATCTATACATGCTTTGCAAAAGGTTGCAACATCTTACTGGAAAAGATTATCTTCTTCACAGTAGTGGTGATAATTTTAAGTGCAATTTTCTTGGAGTTTTTATTAAGTTTAGCAACAGCCCTGGTTTCTGCAGATTCTTAGATTCTGCTGATCCATATCGATCCATCTTTCTTATATGGATTAATACYGAAAATATCCATGCCTTGAGATGCTGTACAAATTGTGCAGTCAAATTTCCTGTGTTTGGGAAAATCACAAGGTCAGAGCAGCTAGAATACTAGTACATCTTCACCCTGGGAAAAACAGCTGTCTGGGTAAACAGTGTTTACCCTGCCAGACTGAGACTTGTTTCAAAAACAATCATTGACAGATGGAAATCTGTAATTCCAACATTACTAGTATCCGATAGCTTTATTTTTAGTGTCTTAAATCTTGTTTGGCTGGACAATTAAAAAACAACAACAACAAGGCAGGCTTTAATTGATAAAAGCCAAAGGTGAGTAAAGGTACTTTTCTGTTTTTTGTTAGTTTTGGCAAAATAYGGAAACTTTTGCTATAGCAAACCTGTATAGTCAGATGCATATTATAGTGATTTTTTAGCATTGTTATTTGCTAGTAAGACATGCGGTGCTCTTTACAATAGCAAGCCTCAGCAGAAGGAATGAGCCTAGGGAAAAAAAGAGATCTAAAAAAATATCTGAGTGCATTAGATGCATCATTGTGTGAGTTTCAGAAAAGCTACCAGTTTAAAATAAGAACAATATGCTTTTCATGGATAGCTGATCTTCATTCAATTTGTGCATTTATTAAATACATTTTACTGTGCTTCATTTGACAGTAGATTTCAGTACATTGAATTAGGTAAGTGACTAGATGCAGTATAAAACACTACACTTCAAAGCAAGCACTATGTAAGATCAAAAAAGTCTATTCTACTGTTTCCATTAGCCTCTGGAAAGTGCTGTGATAAGGTCACGGTGCACAAGATACTGTATGTAAAACTATGCAGCCAGTTACACGATAGTACGGTTAGAGCTGGAGGACTGACAAAAGCTATTGTAGGGCCAGCTAGAGGTGGTCTTTCCAAAACACTCTTTTCTATTATTGCTTTCTGAATTTTGTGTATTAAAAGTTTTTTGTGGTTAATCTCTCCCTAAGGGCTTGAATTTTTTTGCAGGGTGGTTTCGGTGAAAGGGCTGAGCCAATTTAGAAGATGAGAAGCAGCAGACAGKTTTTTCAGAGAACTGTTCGCTTTGTTTTTAGGCACCTGTGGTGTGAAACAAGCTGAGTCTTGAAACTTGGTCAGAAGACACTAATTAGCTAGGGCATTTGTTTGATACTGTGTTGAAGGAAAGAAAAAAAAGGGCTTTTCTGAAATTTGGGTGTTTGATAAGGCTCTAGAACGTGCCGTGAACGTCATCCATTGCAGCAGCCTATGAGCGGGCTTTTAAAATGGCGTAAAATATAACATACCGACTGGCACAGCATACAGTAAACGAAGTGGGTGTTAACGTGAACGCAGCAGTGAACAAGGCAATGAGGGTGCCCTAACACAAAGTTGTCTTCAGTCTTATTTTGTCAAGTGTGARCTGAGTCAGAAAGATGTAAGGTGCTCACTACTAACATACAGATAAAGCAGACCTGCGGGCCACGTGGTTTTTTTGGTGCTAGAGTCGCAATCCAGGTTTGTAAAATCTGATTATACCCAYGCACTCCTTTGGGGGAGGAACAAGCACGTGCTACAGGGACCGTGGCAATGAGCTTGGAGAGCGATTGGAGTCGTGGGCACTCTGCGTATAGCTTCGCAGCTGGGTTACGCAGAAAGGCAGCATTTGTTCTTTCTCCTTATTGTCTACACGGCCCAAATCCTGATTTTTTTCAGATGGCTTATTTCAGCCCTTAAAACGACTGAGGTTAAGTGACCTCCAGTTAAACTGAACTCCCTCTGAAACTTGACAGGGTTTGGTGTTTTCTACTTGGCCTCTGCTGTGCGTGAAAATCCCTTTAGCGCGATGAGGTCCATCACTCTGGGTGCTGCAGCTTCGGTGTTTCCTTTCCTTTGGTTCGGGTRCTGTTTGCTGCAGTCCCTTGTGTCCTGCCTGGCTCTGCAGCCTTGCAACACACGTTTTTCTGTCTTTGCTTGTTGCCCGCTGGCACATGGGAAGCAATTATCCCTTCCTCCCTACAAGGGCCTACAAGCCCCATGCTTCCCTGCCTCCCACGGTTGACTGCTTTTGAAGGGAGAGCACTGTACCCATCAACAGGTGTTAGCAGCATCTGCTGTCAACATGGCATCACCCTCGCAGCCGAGCAGCATCCTGCCAAGGAGCTGGCACTTGCATCATTATGCATATTCCCCATCTGCATGCAGATTCGCTTAGCACCTCTTGCCCTAGTGGAACTGGCACGTGTCTCCACGTGGGCCCGAAGCCACGCAGGCATATGGGCTTGGACCGCTCCAARTGTGCGCAGCAGCGGCAGCACATTTGCAAAACGAGAGCAGGATTCCCACACAGGAAAGGTAGTGCRACTTTCAGGCCTGGGACTCTCTTCTTAAAACTGTGAGTTGAGTATACCRTGGTCCTGTGGCTTTTTTTGTATTGCTTAGGGCTGGGACCAAGGTCTATGTAAGTGCTTTTTCTCATCTCCACRCAAAACCTAATCTTCAAAATTGTTTTTCATATTTGGTTAGTTTTTTTCAGATGAAAATGCAAAAATTCAGTAAGTCAGATCGCCCACAGGAGACGTGCTCCTCTGCCATGTGCATTTTAGCAATGTGCTGCACTTCGGATTGACCCACTGATGTCTGACGCCTTCCCTTGTGCTTCCTCCGTGGCTGTTGCTGTGCCTTGYCTCTCTCAGCTATTGGAATTGCAAAAGGCTACCAGTCATCTGCTTTAGCCCCGTTTTCCCCAAGTCTAAGCAACTCCCACCCACTGTATTCTCCTTGCCTGTGGGTTTCTGCAAGCGAGGTCACCTTCATCTGGTGCCCTTACCTTTCCCCTCCCGTTACTGATTTATTCTTTTTAAGCTTCTCTCTGAGTATATCCCAGACGTCATGGTCTGGCCCATAGGATCAGCCATTTGAATGACAGTGACGTTTTTGCTGAAAATATTCGCCTTGTGACAAAGACATTGGAAAATATTCCCCAAATGATTTATCTTTTGCWTACTCACATTTGGATGCTCAGCAAGAATTCATTCCATCGGAAGGACTAAGCACAGCACACAGCAAGCCTGTGGCACCCAGCCAGCCCTCAGCAGCGCTTCCTTACTCGCCAAACTGTTACTTTAAAGGCAATCACCAGGAGTGCTRCCCCTCGCCAGTCCGCTTCGGTGCCTCAGCAGCCCCTCCTGGATTTCCGTAGGTAAGTGAATGGCACACCTCATTCTCGTCTCTCCTCCAAAATCATCCTTTTGTCCGTTATCAGAAATACTGCTTGTGGGTTGGGTCTGCACTTTTATCTAAATTTAAGAAAAGAAATCGGCAATCGCAAGAAATTGTGCGTGTCAGACTGCGTTTCCTTTGCTAGGAATCTGATTTTGGTGGCTGCGCTGCTTAGCTGCTGAGAAGAAACTTTTATGGGATAATATTGATCTAGTTGGGACCAGCAGGGCTTGCAAGGTATGGGTCATTAGGCAGTGTTTGCAAGGAGTGGCTGCAGTCTGGGCACTTCTGTTGTCCAGGCAATTTTGGATCAGTCAGCTGGATTTCTGCATTGACCTTTAAAATTGTACTTGTATTAAATATCCATGTGGGTTCTGGTAGCATGATAAATCTGGAGGGCTCTAATGGACTTTTAAAATATACGTGATACATAAAGTGTTGTCTTCCCCCTCGGTTATTTGTAAAATTTTTGCATGCTTACTAAATGTACCSTTAGGAGGAGATTAGTTGAAGGCCATATTTTTCCTGTGGGAGTCTGTGAAAGGAATTAAATGGAAGCATTAGTCTGAATTGCAAAAAATAACCAGTTGCTCAAACTGAACGAAAATGACCGTACTTAATCCTGAATGATTCATTGCTGCTAGTGTAAACATTCAATGTGCTAGGTGGAGCTAGCATGACATTTTTAAAGTGGCAATAGAGAAACCCAGTCCCTGGCTAAAAGGACACGCTGTGTATATATTTTAGATTACTCATTATTAAAATTAATGACAGGTCTCACCCCACCTGCCAAAGCTTCTTAATCATCTTCCGCCAGCCCCTGTTCGGATAAAGCTTTTCAGTGCCCTCAGATTATCAAGTTCAGGCCGAGCGATCGCAGTGCACCGGCGAGCGTCCTGCAAGGGCCCGGGGAGGCCGGGGCCGCTGTCCGGCCGCCTGGGACACGCCACCGGGTCGCCGCGGCCGTGAACGGCGCCCGGGGCGATGCGACGGAGCGCGTAAGCGTGCCGGCTGCTGTGCTCATCTTCGCAAAGTTTTCCTCCCCTTGCTGCGTCCGATCCTCCCTCCCTCCCTCCCTGGAGGAAGGAGGGACGCAGCATCCGGGAGGGACAGCGCAGCGGAGGGGCTGCGGCGCAGGGCGAAGCTGGGCGGTCGCTGGATGAGAGCACGGCAGGGAGGGATGGTGTGGAGGGGGCGGAAGGGGGAGCTGGGCAGCGGCTCGGATGGCTCGGGTCGTGGGCTTGACAGGTCTGTTTCTGTGTTGCTGAGCATGGACACTCAGAGGGAAATCAGGTTCATTTGATCAAATTTTTGCAAATATATAGTACTAGAATTCTTTCAGAATCACCTCCAAAGCCATAAATGCATAAACTATGCATAAATAAAAAAYGAAGCTTGGATATGAAGGTTTATGAGATTTTTGGTTGAAGGAAGAATTTTGTGAGAAATATTCCCAGAGAGTTTGGAAGTGTTTGGGGATCTCCTGCTGCGGGCACGGRGCCCAGGCAGAGCCTGGAGGCAGGAGGAGTGGAGCTTGCTGCCTGCACGAGGTGCGGGCTCTGGCACGCGTGCCTGCGACACCCCTGGGACCTTCATTTGCAAACCGTACACGTTGCGCAGTTTTCCAGTGTAGTGTTTTAAACTGTGTGTGCTGCAGTGTTTACAATACTGCTTTTCCGGGGTATCTAAATTCCTCCTYCTTGAAAGGTGTCTGGCAAATACCCCGGTTGCCCACACTTACCCTGCTCTCCTGGTGTCACACTGCTGCTGACGCAGGGATGAATGCATGAGCTGGCTTTAGRCAAGCCAGGTGGTAGGAAAAAGCCTTTGAAGACTGCGGGGAGGCCAGGGGAGGAAGGGACACGAGGCGGGGAAGGGTGCCAGAAGGCCTGCTGTGGCTTTGGTGCTTCTCGCAGTGCTGCTGACTGCTGGTGGGCTCTGCCGGCTTTGGGGCCCCGGGCTGGAGCGGCTTTGATCGCTGCGCGGATGGCGCGTGAGCTCATCGGGGACCAGCTGCAGCGTTGCTACGAGGGCTGGGTTCACAGTATCCCTGCAGCATTTATATCTCCCAGGGGCAGAATCTGGTCTTTCCTGTGTTCTTCCTGTCCTCAGCTTTTGATGAAATGAGGGACTGCCAGGAAGACACCTGCTGTTCCTTTGCCACTTTGACTTCCCCTGCAGTCTTATGTCAGGATATTCCCCRCACCAAGTGGTTCGCTAGCACTGCTTTGCCCGCAGACCTTGTTCGTTGGGTTTGCCAGGACAGACCTCTGTCTTTGGAGGCAGGGACGTTGCCACCAGCCTCCGGTGGGGTCTGCTTGGTACCCTCGTTTYCAAAGCACCTCCCAAGTGCTGGTGYAATTGTTAGTCCTATTTTAAAGGCTGGGGTGTGAGGTGAAACGATCAGCCCAGAGTAATTCACCGTGCCGGCACTAGAGCTGGAGGCTGAACGGGTGCTTCCCCGCTTCCCGCTGGCGGGGGGTGACACTTCCCTGCTTGCTCAGTGGGAGAGACATGGGCTCAGGAGCAGGCRAGTCCAGAGATCTAAAAGTAGCGTGTTCTTCCCACTGCTTATCAGCTATTCACAGCACATATGGCCAGAAAGGAAGTTTAAATAATTTAGTCTCACTCCTTTGTAATGCAGCTCAATTGACCCTAGTTATCCTGACAGTAAAGCTATTATCTGTGCTTAACTTCCAAAAAACTTCTGGCTGCAGTTGGCCTGCACCAAGAGACAGAGGATCCACTGCTTGTGGCTGGACTTTGTGCCAGTGTTCGATCGTTCTTGCTGTGCCTAATTTTTATTAGAATTTGCCCTTCAATTCTCAGCTGTTGAGCCTTGCCACATGTTATTACCAGAGTTCTTTTTCCCAATTCTCTCTCTTTTTTTTTTTTAGCAGTTATTTCCTTTCTTTTGTCACTGAACGGTTATGAACTCCTTGTCCTCTCCTGTGTCCTCTGCTGCTTGTTGAATGATGGCCTTTTTTTCTCCTTAAGAACTCTGTTTTGGGGTAAGTTGGTTTGTACTCATAGACACTACAGTCCGTTGCATTTATAGGATTCAGCTGCAAAGCCTGYGACTGTACAGCGTATTATTTTCCCAGTGATTTTTTCACACGGTTGTATTTTAGTGTTGTATTTTGCAAATGCGTTTGAAAATTTCAGAGAAATCGAGAGTGATTTTAGTGAGTGCAAAGGGAGTCCCCATGAAGGATAACTGGCAAGCTTGTTTCAAAACAGCTGAGGGGAATTTCCAATCCTCAGGTGGTCCAAATGTGTTCTTTTGACTCTGAGCCAACATATTCATTGAATTCTGCAAACCCTCCTCACAGTGCAAATCCTTCCATTCCTAAATCACAGATACAAGGAGAGCTGTGAATTTCTGATTTCCAAATACAAAAGAATATTTTCAAATACAACATAAATACCGATAAACCCCCCCGGAGATTTTAAAGMCACATCAGCAGTGATGTATGTGTAGAAGGCCCAGGTCACAAGAACGTCTTCCAAACGTGGGTTGGAAAGGACGCCTGTGGCCACGGTGGCCCTCCTTTTCCCTCGGGTACGCTCCCGTGCAGGTCCGCCTGCGTTTCCTTGGCTGAACGCTGCGGGCTGGTCCTCCGGTGCATCCCGACGACGCGCTGTAGCCCGGCAGCGCAGCTTGGATGGGTTTTGGGGATGCCTTTTTTGAAGCTCTGAAGTTTTCTCAGTGTAAATAAGCCTCAGGACTGTCAGCTCACTGCACTAATACGTGTGCAGGCATTCAGGTTTCATATTCCCTAGCTGCTAGTGCGTTGCTGAGAGTTTGGGCTGCCCGAAGCTGTCCGTTACGGCTCAGCCGCCTGGCTCGGTGACCCTGCGTCGCACCCGCAGCCTCTCCCCTGGGCTCTCCGCTTTTCCTGCCCGGCATCTCCCTGCTTTCAAGCCMGTGCTTTCCAGGCTGGGGAAGGGCTGCGGTGAGGGTCGTTGGGAGTGATCCACAAGACAAGCTGAGGAGTGATCTGTGGCACAAGAAATTCAGGAACCTTCGTAGCGTACGTAATTCACGGCTGCTAATTTTAAAGGAAGGCCAAGTGCTGAGTATCACAGAGTACGTTAAGTTTGCAAATCTGTAACACCAGGAAAAGTAGAGCTAGTRTTCCAGCATCCCTGAGCAAAGGAGGGCGGCAAGTTTTGCAGGCACGCTGCCTGCCGGGACGCTCTCGAAGGCGCCCGCTGGGGCCAGCGCAGCTTGCTGACTTGGCCCGCTAGATGTGTCCCTCAAAGGGACACTTCTGCCCACGGAGCGGTTTGAGTACCGAAAAGCTGTCCGGTCTGCGCGATGGGCTGGTGTGGGTGTCAGTTAGGAATACAGTTAAGAACGAGTTTCCAGAAGTTTTGAACAGCGCTGTTTAGGTTTCTGAAGTTAAGGTTCCTTTTTTAAAATCACTGTGATGGTAGCTGGGCTTTTTTTTTAGGCTTACGTTTATTTTTTGAGTCTTTAAAGCCCTTGAGAAGAGTTGTTGTGCACTTTTTTCTTTCTATAAAGAGCTGTGTGATCTAACGAGAATATATTTTGGGGTGGAAAATAGAGTTTAGTAYAAATACAATGTAAATTCCTGGTTTYGCCTTTGTTTGTTGACGTCTTTRATGGTTCAGCTTTCTAYAGGATGRYGCTTCATGGCGTGATATCTCCCTTATACTCAAATTAAAACAAAAATGAAGTTTTTATTGCCCTGATCCGAGGGATAACATACTCTCCRTAGCTAACTATGCCCTGTTTCTACCCTCAGTGGATGCACAGTTCTCAGTGGCAGGTCTCACAGCTGACAGTAAGATGTGGCCGTAGCAGTCTGGCTGTTTCACAACAAATCTCTCTGTTGCACTTAATGGAAAAACTCAAATCAGTGTACGATCTTACGAATTTAATAGGCGGTCCTTTCCCCCGAACTTGATTTTGATTGATCAGTCGAGTCTCTCGCGCTTGAAAAAATGATAGCACCTAAGATGGTAAAGCGTTTCTAGGGCTCTGCTGCGTTTCGGGACARACGCTTGTACTGGTGTGACGCTCGCGCCGCGCTGTGTTTGCGTGCTAATCAGATTAGTTCCTGGAGCGTTATACTTGAGAAAGCCTCAGCCACGCGCTGTAAAACAGATTTGATCTTCGATCCTCACGGGAGGAACTCGAGCAGTGTAAAGCCTTGAGCGGCTCCGCTGGCGTGCTGATGGCTGCTTATCCGCGCTGGGTGGCCCAGGTGGCGGAGAGGCTTGCTGCTTTTTGAGACGCTCGGCGCTTAATAAAGACAAATCTGAGCTAATTCACGGGGGTGTTCTTGCAGAGGGCGCTCAGAAGCAGAGATTTTAGYGTTGGGCTCTTCTCGCCAAGCAGTYGCAGTTTAACRGCCCCTCTGTACCGATGCTACGGGCGAGCGGCTGCTTACGGCGCCGGGAAGCGCGTTTGCATCAGAGGTAACCTTGCCCCGAGAGCGCGTCAGCGGCGCAAGCTCCCTGGCTTTTTTTGACGGCCGTTTTCCAGGACAGCGTGAAGTTAAACTGTGTTTAACCCGCAGCTGCTTCGCCGCAGCGGTCCGCGTTGGGGTGGCGCGCCGAGGCCAAACGGGGCTGATCGGGCTCCCCGCGACGGAGGCAGGTTGAGCAGGGCTGGGGCTGCGAACAGCTTCGTCCTGCTCAGAAAAGCACGTTGTACGTGGCAACATCCACTTCTGGGGAGAAGAGCAGGGATTTTTAATAGGGAAAACGCCCCCTTTAACAGACTTCAGAGTTGTTTAAGAGCTCGGGTGTTCCCGGGGTGGAAATGCTCACGGGGGGCAGGAGTTAGAGCGAGGCAGGCGGCCGGCGTCGCGCTGAGCCCCGCCGAACTCGCCGCAGCGCTGGCCCGCGCGGCGCCGCAGGG